>NC_081318.1:16119213-16422243 GCF_026419965.1 Kogia breviceps | reverse complement strand
ATATAAATTACTATATGTAGTATTACTGAGACAAGTGTTTCTTCAATGTTAAATTTTTATAAATGTATTTACATTTTTAGAGATATAGATACGGTTCCCTGCAAGGAAATTACCCCAGTAACTCCAACCAATAATGTCCAATAATTTTAACAACTGTGGATGAAGAAATGGTTTCCACTGTTTGTGTCTGCATTTTCTTTTCTCAGTCTATATTACAGTTGTCTTTGGGTGACTTGGTTTTGGGTGTCTTTGCCTTTTAGGGTGCTTAGAATGATGAGTTAGGGTCAGGATAGTAGGTCATGGAATGACTAAACCACCTCCTATATCCCAACTAATGACAACATATTTGCATTTTTATATTGTGAGGTTGAATATCTTTTCATATGATTAAAATTTAACATTTTAATTTGTCTTTCATCTAGCGAGTATATCAATGTTTTAGATCGTTAGTCTTCTCATCTTTCCTTATTTCATTTCAAAACTTTTTATATTAAGGACACTAGGTAACTTTTTATCATGTGCTTTTACAAATATTGTTTCCTTTTATTTTTACTTTTTTTATGCAAAAATTTCAAATAATTACGTAGTGCTTACATATATTTTTCTTATGGCTTCTGAGTTTTGGGTCTTGTTTATTAAGGCTAAATTCCTCCTAAGTAATTGTTTTTGAAAATATACTTGAAGATAACTTGCTTTCCAATAGAATAATCCATTTCGTTTAAGTGCTATTTGTACTATGAAGGTGCTTAGCAGTTAATTTTCTACATGAATTTCAAGGGAAAACTGCTGCCCCATCTGTATTTCATTGTAATTAGGGGGACCTGAATGAATAGAGATTTCTCAATTTCAAAATGCCAACAAATAACTTCTCAACAATGCTTACTTTCTGATATACACAACTCACTGATTTTGTCAACTTGGGCTAATTCTTTCAGAGGTCGTGTCCCCAGAAATGTGTCATAGCTCATTTGATAAACTCAACTTTCTTTCCAGTGTTCCTTATGAAATATTGCTCAATTGTCTCCAGATTTCGATGATATTATCTGAAAATGGTGAACATGTGTTTACTTAAACACAACAGGGTTGGGCAGGAGAAAGTGCACTCCAGTTTAATAATTGCTCCTTTACCAATCCATCACTGCCACCAGAGCGTATGCCTCTCACAGGCAAAGACCTTGTCTTAATTATCAGGGAATACCCATAATGCTTAATCCTGAGTTACTTTTAATAGGTATATGAGGACAAAGTAAATGAGTGAATGATTGAACGAACTAAGGTTCATAGTCTTATCTCCATCACTGACTTGATATGTGACCTTGTATAAATGTTAATTTTTCTGGGCTTCAGTTCCCTGTTCTGCTGAACAAATATAATTTCTAGCCTGACTGTACCAAAGATTTGTCTGGAAGAACAATAAGATAACAGATTTGGTAGTGATTTGAAAAAAGAAAAAAAATCAGAAAATTTTCATATATCAATATACATTTGATAAATAATTTCTTTTGCAGGATATGGAATATTGCTAACTACATAGAATACGCTATGTGACACTAACTACAAGTGTAAAATGGAGATCAGAAAAGAATAATACTCACTGGGGGGAATGTATTGGCTAAAAGGAGTATCATTATTACTTTATTATTATCATTATCAGTATTATTATGAAAAACACTTAGAGAAACCTGGTGGAAAAAGTCACACACGATATTATATGTTTTATGCTTCCCCCATAATTTTGTCCTCCTATTGGTTTATTAATTTTTATGTCTATACCAGAAACCTCTTGATGCTTTGGAAAGTTTTTTGTATAATTTTGGCTTATTTAGTTCAATTCATCAATATTAGGCTCAGTTAAATTGACTGATGACAGATAGATAGATAGATAGATAGATAGACAGACAGACAGACAGACAGATATTCAGTTCTAGACATGAACATATTCAAAATGTCATCAGACTTCAAATACATTGGCAGCCTGAAAGGATCTTTTGAATCCTTCATTTAAAGTTTTTGCTTTTCATAGGGGGAATTGAGGCAGGTAGTCACAATAAACTTGTAGGAGAAAGAAGGAAGATTTTGGAGTAAAAAATGTAGTTCAAAAGAGAGAAATCTGATATATTTTAAAGTAATGTTTATATTATATATTTGTTAATTTTATTCTATTTCCCTGCAGGTTTAAATGTTTATTTGGCTACTTGGCTACTGATTAGAGAACACAAAATGAATAACTCAACAAACTCCTCTAACAATGGCCTGGCTCTGACCAGTCCTTATAAGACATTTGAAGTGGTTTTTATTGTCCTTGTGGCTGGGTCCCTCAGTTTGGTGACCATTATTGGGAACATCCTGGTCATGGTCTCCATTAAAGTCAACCGCCACCTCCAGACCGTCAACAATTACTTTTTGTTCAGCTTGGCCTGTGCTGACCTCATCATTGGTGTTTTCTCCATGAACCTGTACACCCTTTACACTGTGATTGGCTACTGGCCTTTGGGACCTGTGGTGTGTGACCTTTGGCTAGCCCTGGACTACGTGGTCAGCAATGCCTCAGTAATGAACCTGCTCATCATCAGCTTTGACAGATACTTCTGTGTCACAAAACCGCTCACCTATCCCGTCAAGCGGACCACAAAAATGGCAGGTATGATGATTGCAGCTGCCTGGGTCCTCTCCTTTATCCTCTGGGCTCCGGCCATTCTCTTCTGGCAGTTCATTGTAGGGGTGAGAACTGTGGAGGATGGGGAATGCTACATTCAGTTTTTTTCCAATGCTGCTGTCACCTTTGGCACTGCCATTGCAGCTTTCTATTTGCCTGTGATCATCATGACTGTGTTATACTGGCACATATCCCGAGCCAGTAAGAGCAGGATAAAGAAGGACAAAAAGGAGCCTGTGGCCAACCAAGATCCAGTTTCTCCAAGTCTGGTACAAGGAAGGATAGTGAAGCCAAACAACAACATGCCTGGCAGTGATGATGGCCTGGAGCACAACAAAATCCAGAACGGCAAAGCTCCCCGAGATGCTGTGACTGAAAACTGTGTCCAGGGGGAGGAAAAGGAAAGCTCCAATGATTCCACCTCAGTCAGTGCTGTCGCCTCTAATATGAGAGATGATGAAATAACCCAGGATGAAAACACAGTTTCCACTTCCCTGGGCCACTCCAAAGATGAGAACTCAAAGCAAACATGCATCAAAATTGTCACCAAGACCCAAAAAGGTGACTCATGTACCCCAACTAATACCACCGTGGAGCTAGTTGGTTCTTCAGGTCAGAATGGAAATGAAAAACAGAACATTGTTGCTCGCAAGATTGTAAAGATGACCAAGCAGCCTGCAAAAAAGAAGCCTCCTCCTTCCCGGGAAAAGAAAGTGACCAGGACGATCTTGGCCATTCTGTTGGCTTTCATCATCACTTGGGCCCCATACAATGTCATGGTGCTCATTAACACCTTCTGTGCGCCCTGCGTCCCCAACACAGTGTGGACAATTGGTTATTGGCTCTGTTACATCAACAGCACCATCAACCCGGCCTGCTATGCACTTTGTAATGCCACCTTCAAGAAGACCTTTAAACACCTCCTCATGTGTCATTATAAGAACATAGGCGCCACAAGGTAAAACATCTTTGTAAAGAAAGAAGGTAGTCAAGGGGAGCTTGGCAAAAAGGAACAGAATAAAAGAGCTCCTAGTTTTCAAATCTCTGCCATTGCACTTTATAGTCTTATCATGGAATGTGCAATTAAGGAGCCCAACAGTGACACTCTTATGGTGCCTATGCTCCAGTTTGAAACTTGCACCTTATAAACCCTGTCAGTTTAGGAGCAAGGAGACCATTAAGGAGACATGTTGGAACTGCTGATTTAAGAAATGATCTATGCTTTCTCATACTCTCTTGAAGAAGGGCTTTTGAATCTATAATTTTATCTCTGCACAAAAGAATAATAACCTCACTCCTTTTTTTCATTTTTTTGTTCCCAAGTGTCCGTATGAGGATGAAATGCCACAGTTACAAACTAACCTGGAGAGTCAAACATAAAGCCATTATACAATGGCGAAGTGAACAAAGAAGATCAAAAAAAGATGTAGAAATGGCCTCCGGAGTGTTTAACATATATTATTCTCTTGTTATGGTTTTATTTGGAGAACTGCAACATAATAAATGCTTATCGGGCTTCCCTGGTGGCGCAGTGGTTGAGAATCCGCCTGCCGATGCAGGGGTCACGGGTTCGTGCCCTGGTCCGGGAAGATCCCACATGCCGCGGAGCAACTAAGCCCGTGAGCCATGGCCGCTAGGCCTGCGCGTCCGGAGCCTGTGCTCCGCAACGGGAGAGGCCACAGCAGTGAGAGGCCCGCATACCACAAAAAAAAAAAAAAAAAAAAAAAAATAAATGCTTATCTTTTTTTACCTTTCCCTTTCCCACCATCAAAAGAGAGCAAACAAACAAAAACAAACAAAAAACTTAATTACATTATATCATTATTTTTCTCATATGGCATTGGTTTTTATACTTTCCTGTTTTACATTGTGTAAGGGCAAAATCTGTAGGACTTTCACTAAATACAGAGACAGCCATGAAAAAGGGTATTTCACCCCTGCCCACTGTGTCTTTTGCATTCTTTGGGGGTATAAAACCCTATGAGGATTTAGTTCGCTTACGATTCTTCATGTGAAATATTTTCACCAATCTGATTTTCTACTAAACTAGCCTCTTATTTTAATAGAATAGCCTACTTAATATATAAACATGCTTGAGAAACCAAAGTCATTTTTTAAATTGAGGTTTCATCAAATTGAACAATGGTCATTCTTGTTGGAGAAAGTTTACTGAGGGCGGGTGAATTTTGAGATAAGAAAATAGAAGGTTGAAAGGGCATCCTGTTTCAGCCTGATCTGCCTAACCTATGTATGACATGCTAACTTGTAAACATGACTCCTGACCTTTGTCAGCAGGAAGATGCTGCTTCATTCATCTGGAATCTTAAATAGGATTAATTTATTCGTGTGGCACCAATGGCTTTTGGGTCAGTCCCAAGAGAATAAGACCTTCTCCTCAATGCTTGCTAAAGGATGATATTCAACTTACAGATAAGTGAGGTTTATAACCATCCTATGACCTATGGAGGGAAAAAAAAAATAGAGTAATTAAAAAACGTACATTGAAACCACCTTTTTTTCCCTCAAATCATCAGTTCTCCCTAAAATTTTTTAACTTCAAAATTCTGTCAATAGAAGTAGTAATCTTTATGGCAGAAATGTTACGGATACCTAAACAGGCCAAGTGAGCTCAGCAAAATCTGAAAGAGTATAAATGGCTGCACCTGTGCCACTTCTCACCATTTTTTAAAATTCTAGACTATAGAAAAGTCATATCAGAACCGATTACCCAATGGTGGCTTTATATAAATCTTGTCTATGTAAGACTTTTTATTGGTACCCCAAATAAATATACAGTTATATTGACTCACACTTAGTTATTTTTACCCCTCAACTTTTTTTTCTTACTATATTTGCTGTAGTCTTCCAATCAGATTTTTAAAGATGGCCCAATCAATAGAAATCTAATTTATAAAACCCTTTTCAAATTTCACATTTTGCATTTTAAATTTATGGGCTTTATGATAACTTGACCAGTAATACCCATGTGAGTTGCATGATGAATTTGTCAGCATTAGACTTCAGCACTTCAATTAGAGTTATTTTGTGTGACTTGCCTCACTGATGGCATCTCAAAAATTTTGAGAGCTGAAAAAAAAGCACAAGGCAAATAACAACAAAAAAGAACAATTAGTAAGAAGCAAACTGCCAATAATTGTTGTACATATCCTTTATAAAAATGACTTCTTGTTTCAACAACTTCAGTCATTCCTCCCCAACTAAATCTTCTATTTATAAACATACAGCATCAGTTCATACAGATATCTTTATTCTACCTTAATGTAAACTTTTACATTTAAAATCCGTATTTATTTTGTTTCTTCAAGTCAACGTATCACCTTAGTTGGGATGAACTCTTTGGATTCAAGGATTGAGGATTCAGGATTTGGGTCCTTTTTTGCCTTCTCTAGCAATGCAACTCATCGTGAATCAAACTGCCTCTTACTCTCCATTGCCATTACATGCTTGCTTTTCTTCCTTCTCTTCTTGATCTTCACCGTATCTACCACAACCTTATTGAAAGAGAAACAATCAAAAATTAAAGAAAGGAATTGAATATAGACTGACGCATCATGGAAGCTTTGTAAACCGGAATCAGAAAAATGGGAAGAATACTGAAAATAGTAGATGCTTAGAAAGATATGGAGACTGCATCCAAAGGCTTGCATTAACTATTGCTGGATTTGTCTATTTCAGTGGCTCCCAACTAGGGACCATTTTTCCTCCCAGGGGACATTTAACAATGTGTGGAGACATTGTTGGTTGTCACAACTTGAGGGAGGGCTATTCGCATCTAGTGAATAGGGGCCAGGGATGCTGCTAAACAGCTTACAATGCACAGGATAGACCCCACAACTAAGAATTTTTTGGCTCAAAATGTCAGCAGTGCCAAAGTTAAGAAACCCTGGCCTATTTTAAGGGATTCGAGAGCTTGCTTTATATAAGTGGGAAAATAATCCTGTATCACTCTTAGAATATCAATGCAAATTGTTCATCTGTTTGAGAAAGGTAATGTTCACCAATCATGTATCAGACACACTGTCATCCATTGAGTCTGGTATATTTGTAATTCACAGACTGGGAACATCTATATAGGCAAAACCACCAGACCATATGCACATAGCACATTGTTTCCAACACCTTAATGTCCACTTATGATTGCCACAGTGTCCAGTCAGTTGAAGTTGAAGTAGTTGGCTATTAAAATGGTTGCAGTTGATATGTTCACTTTCTATTGGAGCTGCTATTTTTCCTGTCAAAAACCTTAACAGCCTCTTTCAGAAACAATATGATTCATCTCCTTTATCTTCACTGGAAAGGTAAATATCTGTCAAGAACTTCTTCTTTCCTCATAGCAATAATGTAAATATCCCAGAGCGGTCTTATAAGAAGAGGAATTTAAGAATGTGAAAAAGCTAGTTCATTTCTTGAAAAAAGAAATGATTGCCTTTTTACCAGTTCATCATTAATTTAATGTCAGCTCCCAAGGGGTAGGACAAAGTCATCAGGATAATAAGCCACATAGGATAAGCTTTCTGGTTTGAATGTCAAAGCTGGAGGTCCCACATACTCCTGCTCTTTGTCCATTCACCACTTTTTTGACCCTAAACATCTGACATTGGGAGAGACGGGAGTTCAAAATGATGGCAACATATACTTAGAAATGCAATCTACTTTTATTTTCTCCTACTTAGTTCACTGGTAGTTGCCTTTTCCCCAGTTTGATAGTATCCCTTTCAACAATCACAGCACTGGCGTTGCAAATAGATTAGGGAAGCACCCAAAGCTGGATGAATTGTGCAAAATGTATGTTCAGCATGTATATATAATACCATGCCTCTTAAATATGCTTCTCTTAAAAGGGTGCACGCTACAGCATGAACTGTGTGCATATTTGATGTATCTTCCTGGAATATGCTGTATGCTTAATATACATATCCTATAAATAGAGTAATAAAATGTATAATAGAAATACATATTTCTGTATGCAAATAAATATATTATACACAAAGTCTGAGTATGTAATATGGTATATGTTGCTTCAGAGTAACAAAAGTAGATTTTATACGCCCAATTTTGAAAGAAAGTAGTATTTGCTTTTGAAGGAAGACATTAAAGAACAGCCGAAACCCTACCCATATTACTATTACACTGTTTCATAATCTTTGGAAACATAGCAGTTATTTTAAATATCTCTTGGAGGAATATAGTAATAAATCTCTGGTGTCACCCCACGTGACAGCAATGCTTTTTGCCTCTGTGTTCCTGACAGTTCTCTAACTAGAATCTTCCTGGCTGTTTCTGTTCCAACAGCTGTGTTGATCTCACGTCTGATTGCCTGATGAGATTGCAGCCAATTCATTGACATACAGCTTTGCTCTCCTCCAAATTAACTGATTTTTGTGAAATAAAAAATAATCATACTGGGAGGAAGGGATAACCTTCAGAATGTTTTACACTTTGAAAAACAAGGAAAAATTGTACAACCACTGTATGTTACAAACCACTCTTTTCAGTTTGGGGCCAGTACAGCATCCCATACATTAAAGGCCAGAAATCTTTAGTGTAGTATGATATTGAAAGTTTCTCCAAGAAATTATAAAATATATGGTTTGTTTCTAAGTGTCCTACATTTTCTCCATAGCAATTATTATCCTTTCCTTGTTGTCCACCCTAACTATCCACATTCCTCAGAACATTTTCTTTTGTCCATTAGCACAAGTCCTTACTTAGCAAACATTGTCATGATGTTAGCTGATAGTGGGCATGCAGTCCCAAGAGATGCCTGCATTTTAATAGAAAAAGCATAAACACTGAACATTTGAAAGATTCCTATTGGAATCTTCAGATTAATCTAAAGATTACCTTTAGATTAATCTAAAGGTAATCTTTAGATAATCTTTAGATACCAATGCATGAAATGGGAGGGACTCTTTTCAGTGAACTCTAGTTTTCTTTGAATTTTATGACGCTCTTGGAAGGCTACCCACTTCAGAAATTTTCCCTTTTATGCCACAGTCCACCCTTGTAAATTACTGTTCCTTATGTAAACCAAAATCATTTCTAGAAAAAAAAATTGCATTTTCTGTCAATTCTCGTTAGTTTATTATTGTTCCAGTGAAACGTTCTCAATTCATTTTTTAGAATTTGAATTGAATACTGTATTGATGAATTGTCAAATGCTATTCCTGACTAGGTGGTTGGAAATACTGAGAGGAGAAAAACATCTTGCCATCATAATGGAAGAAGTTTCCACTTTATAATATATGTCAGTCTTTTTCATCCCAAAATGGAGGAAGCACAATGTGGTAAGTTGTGGAATATAGAAAGATATTTATTAAGTAGTGACATTCTACAATATCTATTCTTTGACTTCTTAAACACACACACACACACACACACACAGTGAGTCATGGGAAACTGTGAAGAAAAAAAGGCACCCATCTTCTGTGCTTGCATTTACACAGCAACTCATCTGTTAAACTGTACATTTACTGAAAATGTGGATATGTTTGGAAGTAATATTGAAGGATTTTTTTAAATGAGTACTGTTTTCAAGTTATTGTTATAAGATAAGGGATGGTGTTAGCGAATATCTCATCCACTTTTTTTTTTTCTTGGCCACACCCTGCAGCATGCAGAATCTCAGTTCCCTGACCAGGTATCAAATCCTTGCCCCCTGCATTGGAAGCTTGGACCACCAGGGAAGTCTGGTGTTAGTGAATGAATTGTGTCTGTGTCCAGAAAGAATTACAATGGATTGCAGAGGTGGATAATTTAAATCTGCGTAATGGTTGGACTATTTGTATATAAAAATGTTACAATTCACTTTATCCTTAATTATCTTCAACAAACTAAGTCTTACTCTCCTTACTGCCTTTGTATGTAGGGTGGGTACTTAACATTTGTGACAGTATGAGTATCTTTACTAGGGCCATATTATATTATGCCTTATATCAGAAGTTCTCAAAAACTTTAGCCCACAATAGAATCACCTGCAAGTTGTTGGGCCCTATCAGTAGATCTGAGGTGTGATCTGAGAATCTGTGTTTCAAATAAATACCCAAGTGATCCTGATGTGGACCACACTTTTAGAACAACTGATTTTTTTTTTTACATCTTTATTGGAGTATAATCGTTTTACAATGGTGTGTTAATTTCTGCTTTATAACAAAGTGAATCAGCTATACATATGCATACATCCCCATATCTCCTCCCTCTTGAGTCTCCCCCCCATCCTCCCTATCCCCTCTAGGTGGTCACAAAACACTGAGCTGATCTCCCTGTGCTATGAGGCTGCTTCCCACTAGCTATCTATTTTACATTTGGTAGTGTATATCTAAATCCATGCCACTCTCACTTCGTCCCAGCTTACCCTCCCCCCTCCCTGTGTCCTCAAGTCCATTCTCTACGTCTGAGTCTTTATTCCTGTCCTGCCCGTAGGTTCTTCAGAACCTTTTTTTTTTTAGAGTCCATATATATGTGTTAGCATATGGTATTTGTTTTTCTCTTCCTTACTTACTTCACTCTGTATGACAGACTATAGGTCTATCCACCTCACTACAAATAACTCAGTTTCATTTCTTTTTATGGCTGAGTAATATTCCATTGTATATATGTGCCACATCTTCTTTATCCATTCATCTGTCGATGGACACTTAGTTTGCTTCCATGTCCTGGCTATTGTAAATAGTGCTGCAATGAACATTGTGGTACATGACTTTTTTTGAATTATGGTTTTCTCAATGTATATGCCCAGTAGTGGGATTGCTGGGTCATATGGTAGTTCTATTTTTAGTTTTTTAAGGAATCTCCATACTGTTCTCCATAGAACAACTGATTTTTATAGTCTAATGAAAGCTTTTACCAAAACATTATGATAATTAAGGCATCTGTTATTTATGGTAAAAAATTTACATTTAAAATGCTATCCACAGGAAAGTTTTTCTTAGACATAAAGTCTATTGCTTACTTATAAATAGGGTCTTCATATTTTCTATCTCTTGGGAAACTTTGAGTGCCATGATCTTAACATCAGAGTTTAAAAACAACCATATTGATACATTTACATAAAGATAAGTTAGCATATTAAAATTTAAAGATAAACACAGCAGATGCTTTTATCTCCAATAAAAGCTACTTTAGACATACACTTTACATGATGTCCATCATATGTTTTTGCACAGATCCTGTATGCAAACACATTTTCCTTATATGGGTATTCAGAGTAAATCATTCCATTATTTCATCATTTAGTATTAATGGTAATTAATTGGCAATTTAGAAGTAATTCTTCAACCTCTTCTTAATACACATACACAATCACACATACTCAGGCATATAAACACACATGCACACTGATACACAGACGCACATGCAAATACACACATGCATACAAACACACAAGATTCACCATGTATATCTTGGCAGTGCCCAGAGGCATAACCTTTCTACTACTTCCAAAAACATGTGGAACTCTGCTAGAGACGGTATTGAACCCTCAGGTCAGCCAAATGATATTGCAGAAAAAAATTCACCTGTCTCCTCTGTGCTATGGCCAGTAAACTGCAGAATTTTCTCATAGCCTTTAGGATCATATAAGTCCTAGCTTTGTGTCTGCCACCAATACATCCCAGTCATCTGGGATGACTCTTCAGTGCATGCCAGTGGTTACATGGGATTGTGATGAGAAAAGATGCGTGAAATACATTATAACCCCTAGAAGACACATCTACAAATACATATCATCATGATGGGTGCCACCAAACAGTCTACACTGTACAATATGATGCTTTTAATACCCATGTGACTATCTAGAGAGCTGAGTACAAGAAAAAAGGGATAATTTCTCAGCCCATTCCTTCCAAAAATCCCTCTCAGACATTCTTTTTAGGTTTATATCTCTTTATACCTCTGAATGGTATAAAAACTTAGGAGTGACATTTACTTCAAATATGCCACAGATGGTCAAATAGTCAAAATGTCTGGTATCCTGAAAAACAAATGACTGGAATGCAAGTCTCATCTTACAGAAAAAGTCAAATAATCAACCAGATTATTTTTACTTTTCTTGGGATTCTCACTATTCTGTTTATGAATAAAGGAGTACAGGAGGTCATTTAAAGACCAGATATTAAATGGCTGAATAAAAACATTTTACTTTTTCTCAACCCTACACAGAAGCAATAATCTAAAAAATTTTTTACTTAAGCAGAAAAAAAGAACCATAAGGAATAAAATTAAGGAAGAACCAGGAGCGATAAAAATAAGAAATTCCAGTGGGGGGAAAAAAATCTTGCCCCTAAGCTCTCTCAAAGGAATGACAATACCTATTTAATAGAAATTCTTTTCTTTTTCCAAATTCTTTGTATTTTTTTGTATGTGTACTTCCTTCATCTCTTTTTAATATTTTTGGTAAAGTCTCTACTAACATTTCTTTAAAAGTAGTTTTTGTAAATGTTGTGAGAAGCAAACACAAAAATTACTGTTTCCTTAGAGCTCGTTTTTGATTTTTGCTGTGGTTGACATTGCTACTCTGAAAGCGAAAAGAGAATTTTTGAAAAACTGCTGATAATGACACATAAGCTCTAAATATCAAAACAAAACAACATAGCAAAAATATGGACAAAGGGCAAAAGCTTTGCTGTAAATGAAATAAATGCTGTGTAGAGGATGGTTTCCATTTGTAATGATTTCTGAACACCATAGCATCGATTCCCTCTGTGGTCTTGTGGGCCCTGCCTGTTCACGAGGTGGTGGACACCGGCCCTCAGTCACCCTGTGAAGAGGTCTGGACATACTGATGTGCTGTTTTAAACCAGCTGTTTTAAGCGAGGTCCCGTGGGGACATGAGCGGGCATGACCATCGGCTGGGAATCTGTCCTGATTAAGTATTGGACCTGAATCTGGAAGACAAAGCCTGACAAGCCTTTTGTTGAAGACGGTGTGTGCGAAGTTCTGCATGATCACACACTTGGGAGGACAAAGGAAGAACAAAATTATTGGACATTTCAGACATGGTGAAAAAGGGAGCTGAAGTTCATGCTCAGTGTGCACATGTCTATGAGGAATCCAGTTTTAACAAAGAGTCTTCCATGGCCATGTACAGGTTAGTTTATGTAACAGGCAAACTGGGATTATATGGTCCCATTAGCTTTAATGATTCCTGAAAACCTGTCATGACAAAGGAACCTGGTGTCTTTCTTGTCTCCACTGTTTTGCTTTTTTATTTAAGAGTGAGATATACAACACTCATTAGAAAAAATACACACATGGTGTAAAGTCTTCGTCTTTTAAAAAATCATATTAAAATACAGTTACTTAAATGTATGTGAATTCCAAATCCCATAGTGAGATTGTTTAATAAAGGCAATGCACACACTAAAATAGCTGAAGACTGTATATTCTTAAAGAAAACATATGTTTTAGTCTATAAATTAAGTGTAATTTTGATAGGGTTTTAGCCATATATATATATATATATAGTATATACTATATATATATTGCATTGCTATAAATTACATATATTTATATAGGTCTGTATAATCATGTATATATTACACGTTTTATTTATAAAAGGAAAAGAGATGGTAGTAGGAATTTAATGGAAAGTGATTCACAAATACAAGGAGTGAGGCATGAAGCAATGGAAAATATTCAACATACTGAAGGAGTGTTGGCTTAAGTGTCGATGAGGCATGTGTACAAAGACATTTCAATTTCCAAATTCAGTGCTGAGGAAAGAGTGGTGCCAAATCCCAGAAATACTTAGAAAATGATAACAATTACGTGCTATGTCCTTGGATGTGTTTTGGCCAAGCTGTATTCTTTTTTTTTTTTTTTTTTACGGTACGCGGGTCTCTCACTGTTGTGGCCTCTCCCGTTGCGGAGCACAGGCTCCGGACACGCAGGCTCAGCAGCCATGGCTCACAGGCCTAGCCACTCCGCGGCACGTGGGATCTTCCCAGACCGGGGCACGAACCCACGTCCCCTGCATCGGCAGGCGGACTCTCAACCACTGCGCCCCCAGGGAAGCCCCCAGGGAAGCCCCCAAGCTGTATTCGTAAATGGAGCATTATATCAGTCAGAAAACTCAACAATAAAATATTTTTCTCATATGATTCATCATGTTTAGAACATACTTGTGAACATTTTGGAAGTCAGATTCTAGGTACTCCTTGGTATTCTTTAAGAAAGTATACCAACTAGATCAAGTTCCTCACTTGATGAAGTGCTAATTTCAATACAAATTAGTGTGAGGTCTATCTAGCTGTACCCTCAAAAATTTTCATTTCACTTTCTCTACCACATGAAAACTGCTCCAGAGCACTTTTTCTATCCACTGCTTTCCATTTCTCAAATATCTAAAATATTGCATAGAGGGGCTCCAGGTGTGCTCAGGTTTCTAGAAATACTTGGTGCGTCAAGTATGTAGAGAAGCTTTCCTCTTTTTTGCGCTTTCCCCAAATGATTGACTTTGAGACATTGACCTGGAATTCCTTTCCTCTTTCCAAATAAGGAGAAGCAAGTCAAATCCCACTCAAACTACTGCAGAATGTTGTCAAGTATATATAAGAAGTACCGCAGTGAATGGGCTTAGAGATGACTATGTCCTTGCCAAAGAGGTGCTGCTGACTCTAGCCCCAGGAAAGACATTTTCCTCCTCAAGTTTTTGATAAACTTAGATTCTTCATTTTTCAGCGCTAGTCAGAATGTCTTTTGCCACCTATTTTCACCTCCATCTAGAGACAGAAATTCTCTGTAGCCTCCCTGATGGTCATTAAGTATTAGCTTCAGCTTTCCCAGCAATGGTCAGTTCAAGTTCTTCAAATACGTACTTGGCTCTCTTATCTCATTATTCTCTCCAAACACAATCTCATCCATAACTCCAGCTTTTATTATCCCCTTAAATGTGATAAGACATAAATACTACCTCCATCCCGTTCGTCTCCAGTGAACACCAAACTTGCATATCCTATTGTCTATCTACTTCAGAACCCCTCTTGGATATCTCAAACTTACCTCACACTCACCAGATCCAAACTTTCATTCACAAGTTCACCCACAGAAGTAGCCCTATTGTGCTGTTTCTTAACCCATCCTCTACTTAGTGCACAAAAATGGAAACCAAGCCATCATTCTTGATTTTCACCCAAGCATGCTTCAAATCCCCCCAATTTTACCTCGTAAATATCAAATCTATCAAATTATCCATAAGTTTCTCCCATTTCCATTAATGCTACTACATAGTGCAAGCAGCCTAACTGACCCTGCCACGTCAACTCTGACACAGTCACATGCGCCTTGTACCCTGCATCCAGAGTGATCTGTTCAGAAGGCAAATCTGAACTCCCCTGCTTAAAACCTGTCAGTTCTTCTTTGGACAATGTTCAGATTCCTTTATCTAAGCCCTTCATGGGCTGAGCCCCTTCCTCCTCTCCATCCTGACCTTTCACCACATTCCCATGCGATTTCATTGCTCTTGCCACATTGCACATGTCACAATTACCCTCATCATGCCCTCTCCTGCCAAAGGACCTTTGCATATGCACTTGGTATGACTTTCTGAAAAGCTCTCCTCACCCTTCATTACCTAGTTAACTCATAATAATCCTTTAAATCTCAAATCAGGTATGACATTTTCAGGAATGTCTCACCTGATTTTCTAACTCCATCAAATCCTTCCACAGCATTTTTCACAATTGCAATATTATTTATGTTTGTAGAATGTGTGAATACGTTTTTGTCTCTGCCTGTAGACTTTACAATACAAATACCATGTTTGCATTTGTCTACTTGAGACAGTGTCTGATACATGGTCACTGTTTTCTCTCTCCACTCACTAGTTATTTGACCTTGAGAAAGGCATTTAATTTCTTCACATATAAAGATTATCCATATTTATATGTATGCAGTAATGCAGTAAATTAGATATATTTATATAAGCAATATTTTGAGGATTAGAGGTAACTGTGTAGAGTTTGAAAAGTTCCTAGAAGAGTGCCCAAAAAAGAGGAACATTCAATAAAAGCTATATATTTATAACACTTATTAAACTGGAAATCTGTAATAGAGACTAAAGATTTGAGGACTTTTCAGGCTGTACTTTTCAGAGCACTAAGTTTCTCATCAACCCACAGGTGCTTTTCTAAAACAAATGACACATCTGGACCCTCAGGATCACTTTTTCAGAACAGAGAGTTAACTTTGAAACACCCAGAATGCAATTATGATTTCCTTCTGGATATGGTCAAGTTCTTTAATTTAGCTTTTTGCTTGAATAATCATACATATCACAGTAATACAATTATTGGTATCTTACACAGATATAGCTCATCTTATATGCCAGGTATTTTATTACTTAGATCTGGCCATAATTAAATGAGAAGTTATTATACCCATTTTATAGATAGGGAATTGGAGGCTCCGTGAGACCATGTAATTGCCCAAGGTCACAGCTGGTATGTGGTACAACCAGGACTCAAATCCTACAAATGGTTTATCACAAGCTGGAAGCCACTTGACCTGGTTTCCTGGGTCAAGACCCGGTTTACATCAGCTGGCATTATGTAATTAATTATGCCTCTTGTACCTCCACCCTCAAAAGTGCTGGTTTGGATAATACGTTATATGGTCATCCTTTATTTTGGTGAAGTGGAGGAACACGAGGGCAGCTGTTGGAGAACGGTTTCTGGTCCTGATGATACCATTTCCTAGCTGAACTACCTCAGGAGATCTCATTGGTTTAGTCAAAATATTACATTATTCTAAGCACTTTAAAAATTAAACAAATTACCATCAGAAATATTTTACAGAAGATTAGAATTGACACTAGGGGTTGAAAGTTGATATCTGTGGTCTATGATGCTTTAAGCAACTGCCGAGAGCTCATGTGATTTGAGGGTTTGAGATTGATCTGTGTGTGTCTGGGATTAGAGTGGGCACACCACTAGGTAGGTGTTCCAGAGAATTCATGCTATGTAGAGTCTTGTGTATTAAGTTGAAAGATACATTTAAGAAATTAAATAGAATGCCCCTCAGAGTAAATTCATTCATCTATCTTTTCTGCCTAAATATATGATACAGACAAAAATCTAAATCTCAAAAATTATCAAGAAAAGCATGAGTATTTCAACTAAACGGACTAAAGAGGATGAGGAATGAATATAAACTTGTTTTACACTACAAACAAGGAAAAGAAAAGCAATGAACCATCTCATTTTAACCAAGATGTGATTTCCATATCCTAGTTGTACTTAGCAGTAAAAGATAAGCACTTTATGACCAAACTGCATATTGTGGCAGAGTATATCTGTTTTCAGGAATCTTGTATTTCATTACCAAAAATCAAAAATGTAGATAAATTCTACAGGACAGAGAAAAGAAAAAAATATAATATTCCTGCATTGGTATCCCCTTATTCCCTTCCAGGGAAGATGTATGTGTGTGTGTGTGTGTGTGTTTTGTGTTGTGTGTGTGTGTATATATATATATATATACACACACACACAACACAAAACACACACACACACACACACACACACACATATATATTTCTGTATTGACACCCCACTAGTGTTGTGGTGTTGTATGACAGTAGTGCAGCTCTTAGGAGTTTGTAGCTTTTGATAAGGCAGAACAGCTTTTTTTCACCTTAAACCTTCCCAAGTTTTTTACAGTTATTGACATTTTTCGAACTTTTGATAAGATTGTCAGATACTCTGACATTAGTCTTCAAACAGAACAGTTCCTGCTAACCTCAAACAAAACAGTGAAACCATCATTAGTGAAACAAACACCCCTTCATAAAATGTCTAGTGACTTTTTCAGTGAACTGTATTTTACCCCAAACTACTCCTTATACCTAACTCTTAGCAGTAGTCATTATTATCCCCCTTTTCAAATGAAGAATATGTGACTTATGAAGTTAAATGATTTGGCCTACACCAATGTGATCACCTGTAAATAAGGAAACAGACTGCTCTTTCACATTTAAAAGAGCACACCCAGGCAGTAGGAAATTAATAGACAATAGGTAGATTTCATATGTGCTTACAGTAGAGGATATTGTATTCCCCTTCCCTAATAAGTTCAAATTTGTAAAGAAAGTCTTTTAAGGGGTACTCTCAGGTATGAATCAAGAATTTTAGAATATGTTTTTTACTTTATTTATTTATTTTAGCTATAGATTTTTTTAAACATTTTTATTGGAGTTATAATTGCTTTACAATGGTGCGTTAGTTTCTGCTGTATAACAAAGTGAATCAGCTATATGTATACATATATCCCCATATCCCTTCCCTCTTGCGTCTCCCCCCCACCCTCCCTATCCCACCCCTCTAGGTGGTCACAAAGCACTGAGCTATCTCCCCTTACATGCAGCTGCTTCCCACTAGCTATTTTACATTTGGTAGTGTATATATGTCAATGCTACTCTCCCAGTTCGTCCCAGCTTACCCTTCCCCCTCCCCCTGTCCTCAAGTCCAAAGAATTTCAGAATATTGTCACAAGATAAGAAAATGCTACTTGAGGTCTTGTCAGTGCAGACCAGTCCCCAAATGGTGTTGGTAGGGCCAGCTATAGCTTCCAATGATTAAATTTTAAAATTTATTTCAAAATAATGTATGCATTCAAGTGACTGCTATATTTGCTTTTCAAGGTAGTTCAAGAACGACCAAGATCTGTTATGTATTTTCCTAGCTAGAATCCAACTTGCTAAAATTAAAATCTTCCCTTTTTAAAATTTTTTTTAAATTTTTTTGGTGAGAAGAGGATGAAAAAAATCATAGCCGTCTTTAGAAATAATCGGGATAAATTCTTATGAAGCTCCTTGAGGTTTTCAAGTTAAATTATTGAATATGAAAACTGAGACTTTAGTTTTTTATTTCCCTTATTCATTCCCAAGAGTTCTAATCATATTTCTTACACCAATTGCCTCAAGAGTTGGAAATAATTTTTCAATTCAAAGTACTTATACCTACAAAGAAAAGTCAGACTGAAGAGATAGATTGGAGCTAAGAACTGTGGCAAAATATCCAGGGTCTTGCACTACTCTTCGTTGGATTTCCTAAACACTGTCATCACCTTTGTACATAGTACCCTTATTAACCTTTCCTCAAAGCACCTTTTTTTTTTTTTTTTTTGTAAAGCACGTATTTTTAATGGACCATCTGTTACCTACTGCATCCCTAAATGATAAACAAGGGCTATTCATTAAAGCAGAAGCAGAGTGAATGTCTTTAATTTCCATGGAATCCTTTAAAAAGTAATTTAAGACTCCAGTTCAAAAGGATGGATTCAAATGGATTCAAAAGGCGGAATATCAGGACAGGGACTAGGAATAAGAGACCCATTTGGCATCCAATTTTTTAGACCTATGGTCTAATTTAATGGGCTGGCCAAACAAGTCAGGAGTCAAATATTATTTATTCTTCCATCTGTTCCTAAACTAAAATCAATTATTCAGCAAATATTTATTGAGTGGAAATTCTATGCCTGGCTCTGCACTAGGTGCACTACTACACAAGGAATAGACAAATAGGTCTCTCCATGGAAATAGTGTGGCTGAAGTTGAGTGAGTAGGTGGAATTCTGGGAAATGGCCTATGGAGGCACTAGTCTATAGAGACATTGGTCAGGCCATATTGAAGATTTTCATCTTTATCCCAAGCTGTTAATGGGTTATGAAGAGGGGTGGCATATGGTCAAATTTGATATTTTAAAATCTCACTCTTGTAGTGGTATAGACAATAGGTGCTTGTGTGCACAGAGAGATCAGTGAGGGGATTGCCTTAGGGCAGTGTTTGAAAGGACTATTTGCAGACATCATTAATGTTCTTTCTTGTGACTGATTTTCACAGAAACATCTAAAATTTAATCATGAGCCATGGTGACTTCAACTATCTCTGGCCTGTGCCAGAAATGTTTTACCTAAAAGAAATGAAATGTTTTCTGTGAACCATCTTTAAGGAAATATATAGACAAAGAAAATTTAAAACAAAGTTTTAGTGATTACTTATGAGACTACTTGTAAATATTCGTTCACCATTATAGTGTGAAATCACATAAGATTAACGTATCTCCCCTAAAACAGAAGATAAAGAATATATTAGCTCTATATAAACAATAATAATAAATAGATGAAAGAACAAATGAACCATCATTCAAATCTTCCTAAAATATTTACTGGTGATATAAAAATTATATTATCAGCTGTTTTGATTGGAATTTGAACAGGTCAATGAAAACCATTAGAAGAAACCACTGGGAAATTCATATTTTGAGAATTTGGAATCATTGCATTATATAGGCAACAGGACTGGTTCTTACACTAGGCAGGGGTATGGTTACTCTCTTTAGCTGGAGGCAGAGATGATAATATTTTAGGGCATTTGGAAGTATTTCCCTAAGTTTGGGGAAGTCTGTTACATTATTTAGATGCTAAATAACCCATGAGACAATCTTAAGTTTTCTGACCTCCTTGTCAGAACCAAAAAAAAAAAAAAAAAAAAAAGGTGTCAATTTTAACGTGTTACTCTCCGAATCAAAAATAATAATATGTTTGATTTATTTTTTTATCTTACTCCATTTGGTTGTAAATGCTTAAAGGTTAGAAGATAAAAACACATTATAATGCCCATTTATCTCAAGAAAAGATAAAGTTATTTATAGACACTGTGAATTATAGAATACCCTGTGAAATTAGTGGCTATTATTAGCTGCCCCCTTTTTCATCTTCCGTATCTGAGAAAGATGCTTTAGAAACTTAGAGTTTTGATATCCAAAGCAGAAATTCCAAAGAAAAAGATTTTCATATTTGTCTTGGGAAATTAAAACCAAAAAAAAACCTATGCTACATAAATCCACCTTCAACAAAGCTTTAAAACAAACTAGGAATTGTTTATATATATATATATATATATATATATATATATATAAAACAGAAAAAAGTAATACCCTTATTATATAAATAGCTTTGGAAATCAATAGTAAAAGATGAGCCTCACAGAAGATTGGCAAAGTAATGAAAAGGCAACCCCTAAAAATATATAAATATAAATTAAAGACTTTTAAATGTATAAATGTTTTTATCTTCATCATTAATAAAAATACAAATTAAAACAATATACCATTTTATAGAGAATATTATCAATTTTTTTTAAAAAGACATCTAATCTCAACAAAAGCATTAGTTGTTTCCAGAATACTGGTAAACTTATTAGTAAATTTTTATTTTCATGAGAAATTTGACAGTTTGCAATAAAACCCCCCAAAAGAGCATTTACCTCCCCCAAAATAGAAAAACTAATGAAACAAAGAGCTGGTTGTTTGATTAACAGAAATGATAAATACTTAGCAAAATGGACAATGGGAAAATAGAGAAAAGATACAAATTACTAATAAAGAGTTAAGCAGGATGCATCACTACAGATCTGCAGACATCCAAAGGATAATTAGGGAATGCTGCAAAAAACTCTACATATATAAATTTAGTAACCTAGATGAAGTAGACCACCTCCTTGAAAAACCCAACTACAACTCACCCAATATGAAAATAGATCATTTAAGTAACCCTATAACTATTAAGGTAATTAAATTCATAAGTTTAAATTATTAAAAGGGGGAAAGAAAGAAGCAAAGAAATCTCCAGGTTACAGATGGTTTCACTCAAAACTTCTACCAAACCTTTAAAAAAGAATTAACACCAGTTATACACAATCTCTACCTGAAAAAGAGAAGAGATGGGAAAACTTCCCAACTCATTCTGTGAAGTTAGTACTACAAAAACTAGACAAAGATAGCACAAAAAGAAGAAGACTTCAGACCAACACCCATCATGAATATAGATGTATCATGATAAATTGTGCTTTATTCTAAGGATGCAAGATACTTATTCAACATTTGAAAAATCATTCAATGTAATCCACCATACTGACAAGCTAAAGAGTAAAAATCATATAATTATGTGATGCAGAAAAACACTTGACAAAATTCAACATCCATTCATGATTTTAAAATACTCTCAGAAAAACAGAGGGGAATTTCTCAACTTGATAAGTGGGATCAAAAACCTATTTGTTAGCATTATACTTAATGACAAAAGACTGAATACTTTCCCCATAAGATCAAGAACAATACAAAAATATCCCATCTTACCCACTCATATTACACAATGCTGGACGTACTCTCCAGCGCAATAAGGTAAGAAAAGGAAAGAAAAAGCATACAGATCCTAAAAGAAGAAAAAAAAACGTCCCTATTTGCAGGTGACATGATTGGCTATGTAGAAAATCCAAGGGAATGTACCAAAAAAAACCTCTTAGAATGAGTCCAGCAGGGTCACAGGATACAAGATAAACATACAAAAGTCAACTATATTTCTGCATAATAACAATGAACATGAAGACCACTAAATTTTAAAAATATACAGTACCTTTTACAACTACTCAAAAAAATCATATACTTAGGTGTAAATCTAAGAAAACGTACAAAATATAAGATGAAAACTAAACAATGCTGATGAAAAATTTTTTTAAAACATCTAAATTAATATAGATGCATACTATGTTCATGGATTGGAAAACTAAGCATAGTAAAGATGTCAATTCTTCCCAAGTTATATATAGATTTAACATAATTCCTATCAACATCTCAGCAAGATTTTATTTTAGATATAGAGGAGATTATTCTAAAAATATGAGGAATGGCAAAGGAACTAGAATAACTAAAATAGTTTTTCAAAAGGAAAATAAACTGAAAGGAATCAGTCTACTTGATATCAGGACTTACATAGCCATAGTTATCAAGCTGTGTGGCATTGGCAGAGAGATAGACACATAGATCAATAGAACAAAATAGAGAACCCAGAAATATGCCTATACAAATAAACGCAACTGATTCTGACAAAAGTGCAAAAACAATTCAAAGAAGAAAAATAGCCTTTTTACCTAACAGTACTGGAGCAACCGGACATCTACAAGCAAAACAAACACAAACAAACAAAGCCTGACACTAAATCTTATACCTTATACAAAATTTAATGAAATTGCATCACAAACTTAAACATAAAACATAAAATTTCAAAACTTAAAAAAACACACAGAAGAAATATCTTTCGTTTCTAGAGCTTGGCAACATGTTCTTAGATTTGACACCAAAAGCATGAGCCATAAAAGGAAAATTTGATAAATTGGACTTCATCAGGATTAAAAACTTTTACTCTGTGAAGGACTCTGTGAAAATGAAAGGACAAGCTACAGACTAGGAGAAAATATTTGTAAGCCACATACCTAACAAAGGAATAGTACATAGAATATATGAAGAGTTTTCAAAACTCAACATTAAAAATTGAACAATCCAATTAAAAAATGAGCATAGTACATGAACAGACATTTCACTGAAGAGGATATTCAGGCGGCAAATAAGCCCATGAAAATTGTTAGCATCATTAGCTCTTAGGTAAATGTAAATTAAAACCACAATTAAATATCACTATACACTTATAAGAATGGCTATAATGAGATATATACATATATATGTGTATAGAGAGATTAAACTCATAAGTTTTCTTCTCTCAGAAAGAGGAAAATCAGTGTTAAGCATGTAAGCATTTCCTCCACAGTCTGTCATATTGACCATCTGATCGCCAAATATCCATTTCACTTTCCCTTCCTCCCTTAAAATTCATCAGCTTCTTCCTCAAGGAGGACAACCATCCTTTCAGTACAACCAGCTCAGCAACAAAACTCTGTGTGTGATAGGTAGTCCTTCTTTTGTCTGGCAACCTATGAACTAAGAAAAATATCAAGTTATCTGCACCCACACTACTTTACTCCCCATGTCTGCCACACACATCACAAGTGCAATGGTGAAATAGGGACAGGAATAGCAGAAACATTGGGAGGCACACAGTACCACTGGTCCACAACAAGGCTGCAGGCCCCTTGGGCAGCACAAGCCTAAGCCTAAGCATAAGCATAAGCCTCCCTATTCTGGGAGAGAGGGAAATGCCTAGATTCTGTTCTAAGGGAAAAATTCCTCTGGGCATTGTTTTACAAGGCTACTGAGTCCATCTTCAGAGATGTATATCCGTCTCTATTATTTGATTGGCCTCATAAAATGTAGATCAGCCTGTATCCTGCCAATATAGGGAGATTATATTTTTGTGTGTGTTTGTTTTTGTGTGTTGCTCTGAACAAAGAATTTTTGGTGAAAATTGTTAAAAATCTAAGTATCTAATAACACGGAAAGCAAAATTTATTAAGTATGAAATGCTATGCAAGTATTTAAAGAAATGAACTAAATAAACATATTGAGAAAAGGAAGTTGTAAAGTAATAGGCACACGGAATAAATCTTGTATTTACAAGCATAAGTTAACAGAGACACGCAGATAAAATGATATTTTACATGTATGTGTATGTAAATGTATGGGAAACATTTTGGAAGATTACACAACAAACTAAAAAAGACCTCATTCCAATAACTGAAAAATCAGAATTGAGAGTGTTTGTCACAGGAAACTAACCTTCCTAGTAATGTTTTAATTTTTAAACAGAGTAAAAATATTACTTGAGGGGTTTAAAAAATTGAAACCAATAATAAAAATAACAATTGGAGTGAAAATAAACCAACATGTTAGTAATGGACATTAGTGATCAAACTGTGATTGCATTTTTTCTTTGCTCCATTTAGTATTTCTCTTGTGTTTCTTAGGAACATACCTTCATATTTAAAATTTTAAATCATATAAAACATTGTAACAAAAATCAATTATGATGCATTCATAAAAGCAGATACTATCCTATTAAAACCTAGATGGGTTTCCTTGACATGGAAAGTTATTCACACTGTCTGGTTAACTAAGGACAGGTTGCAGAGTAGAACATTATCTTTAAAGTTATAGATTGTCATTGGAAATAATCAATAATCTATAATAAGAATAGAAGAGAGTTTTATTATAGTCAGACTAAGGACTATAGCCCAGGAGACAGTCTCTCAAATAGCTCTGAGGAACTTTTCCAAATAAGCATGGTTTTCAGCACAGTTTTATATCTTGTCAGACCAAAGAACATTAAACATGACAGGGTACATTTCTTCAAAGTTTCAATAAAAAGACAGATCAACACATACAGTGACTCAGTATGGCCTTGGCACCAGGGAAGGGAGCCTTATCATCGAAGGAGTACTAGTATTGACATCCCAGGAAGGGAGGCATTTGTCTCTACCTTCAAAATGGAATTCTTTACTCCTGGACAATGTACCTTCTGTCTCTGGTTAAAGCAGATGGACAATGTATGTGTGATAGACCACAAACCAATCTGTTCTAGTTAGTATCAAGTTTATTATATAAACGTAACTAGTATAAGCCAGAATGACTTCCCCAAACCTCAATGTATGATATTTCTTCCATCAGGATTATCATTTGTTTTCAAGAAACAGAAACCCCCACAGGCTAGCTTATGGAAAATGTATTATAAGGACTCATATGTCACAGATATATGCAAGAAGAAGAGGCACATCTTATGGAGACAGAGGTGAGCACCAAAAAGTTTACAAAAAAGCTATAAATGAAGGGTCAAAGCTGCCATTCCCTGTGAGGTACAGTTTCCCTCAAAAGCATTTACCACATGAACTACTCCACAGCAAAGCCAGTCTAGAATTTAAGTTCTGAGTTGAGATATTGTACCTAGTTGCCTTCTTCCTTGATTTCTTTCTTTTCTGGCTAAAGGTGTGGGTGGTGAGTATGCATTACCAAGGACATTTAGGAGTCATCATCTGCATGCCAATGTCTAACTGCCCAGAGATACTCAGCTGCATTTTCAGGTGTTTTCCTCTATTTCACTGCTTCATGACTCTCGAGGCTGTTGTCCCATCAATTAGTTGTATCACTTCAGCTACATAGAACCCACCATTTTCAGTGATGTTGCTGAGCTTAGCAACTGGAAAGGTATATCATTCATGACAGAATCTTCTCTACCACTTTTGTAAAGAATACAGCATAAAATTTTATCCAAATAACCTCAAACTCTCAGTCTTCAGTCATAATTCAGAAGCAAAATATCCTGAAAAGTAAATTATATAATTAAACATAAAAACTTCAATTATATTTGGATTTAATTATAAATAAGCCTCAACACCTTTTGCGCAGATTTGCTTCTCAAAGCCACTATGTCTTTAATCTAAGACGTTTACTTCAAACAGAAAAGTAGCAAGTACTATTAAATGCTTCCTTCAAAATTTTACTATAAAATATGGAATTAATACAAAATATCTAGTTCCTTCTTTCCTCCACACTCTAATATATCTTCTGAAAGTGGTTCTGAGTCTGCATAATCTGTAAAGGAAAGCTCCTTTTCCTACAGATTTCAGTCTTCTCTGGATGAACATTCGGCTCAAGTGTTTCAAATAAATGCCCTCAGCTATAATGGGATAACCCTGCATCTTAAGCATTTTATTTAGCATCTGATAGTAAACTCTTCAACTAAAATTAATTTTAAATGGCTGTACTTTTTAAGGAACAAAACCAGGACAATGATGCTGTAATTTAAAATTAGGCTCAATGCCTGCTTCCCTTTACTTCTCCACGAAAGACCAAAGACACTGTTCCTTATCTTTAAATTCTGGAAAAAAACAGTCATTAAAATTGTAGCTTCTTATAGTACAGGGATTTTCATATTTCCTTTCTGAACATGCATGTAAGAAATGTTAATTTCAACCCAGATTAAAGATGATTTTTCAATGAAGTATCAGGAAAAATAACAATGACAACAACAAATAAAACATATCATAATGTATTTTTAGACTTATAATATAAAACTATAAATAATTTGTTTTAAATTCCCACTAAAACAATCTCAATGATTTTTATCATTCACAAGATTTGGGAGAAATCCTCGGAGGGGTATTTGGAGTTACTACTGCAGAAAAAATAATATAATTGGAGGGAAATATAAGTGCCCATGGGGGAGATGTCCCCCCCCAAATTTTAAATAAACAAAAAACAATTAGCTAAGGCAAGAAGCCCAAGAGATCAGGAGCCTGCTTTCATATTTGTTAACCCAGTATATAGCAAATATTCAATCTCTTAGAATTTATTCAACATCTCATAACATACAGGGCATTGTGATAAGCACTGGATAGAAAGAAAAATATAGCATACTAGAGGTTCTCACAAAGCTTTCATTCCTCTGGAAGAAGCTATGGAAATATTTGATGAACACAAGTTATCCACGAAGGAATGAATAAATAAATGAATGAGTAAATTAACAAATATTCCTCTATGAGAAAAACTTTATACAGAAAGAGAGCATTTAAACAAGCATCCTTCAACAAAAAATTTAGACAGTACCTATAAAATTACTGATAACCATTGTGTGAATTGAATGTTCCAGTTTGATTTGTTTATAAATGTAAATATCTGGTTATCAGACCTGCTATAACAATTTGTTCAGTACATTGCTGTTGGATAGCTATAAAATGCACGTAATACAGTTAATCAAAATACGTTTTAAAAAACACCCCAGGATCATCAAGCTCTAGTATCATGTCATCGAGTCAATGGTAGAAACCAAAGTACTTTTGAGCTATAAAGATTTCCAATCCCTGATAACTGAATAAATTCAGAATTTTAAAATATAAGGAAAGCAAAGTTGCCTTCCTATTAAAAAATTCAATAAAGCTGACATATGAGTTCATGAATAAGGAATGTTGCATATGAGATTTCTGTCCCACTCAACATGCCCCCCACCAGAAATCAAACCATTTCTATCTGTCTGTCTGTCTGTCTATCGATCTGTCTATCTATCTATCTGTCATCTATCTGTCTATCTATCTACCTATCTGTCATCTATCTCTATCTCTATCTCCCTCCTTTGTCTTTGATATTCAGAGGCACCATGAAGTCGGCTGGAAATGGTAAAAACTCAAGTCCAAATTCTTTCTCACATTACCACTTTTCCATCACTCTATATTAGTATGCACAATAGATAATATGCTATGAAAGTCACTTACCAATAACAGGGCAATCTCTGCATACTAATCTGAGCGGGCAACAGCCATAAAGAACAGATTGCTACTCTTATTGGATGAAGCTAATAAGTGAGCCTTGGGCTAAATAAGTGACAGATCCTCATTTTTATGCATCTCTTCTACCCTGTTTTGACGCATATCTCCGCTTTCTTTATATTCCACTCAAAGTAGAAAAATCAGCATCAATTTATGAAAACAATTTGACATCCATTCCTGATATTCCTGCTAGTTCCCATATCTACTCTGCAATTGTGATATATGAATAATTATTCTATTAGTAGAACAATCACATTTGGCGTTTTTATGTCCTTGAAATTAACCAATGGCTTGTTGGGGGATTTAAGATAAAATATATTCATCTTTCTGGAAAACCAATTCTTAAATGCCTCAATAAATTAGATATAGTGGGTCTCGAAACTAACTACATAATAAATTCCCCTATGAAGATCTTAAAATAATACTGATGCCTTGGTGTCACCTCAGAACGATGGAATCTGGACCTCTGAGAATGTGACTCCAGCCTTTATATTCTTTTAAGCACACTAGGTACTTGACGAACAGTAAGAGTTGAGAACCATTAGCTGTGTTTATTGGTTCAACTCTGAAGAACCAAGTTTACATTTGTGAACATTTTTAAGACCATAAACACCAGGCGTGTCTTTGGAATACATGTATTCCAGCATGTAAGGAGAACAGGAATAAAAGTTTCTGAGTGGAGCAAATACTTTCCCACTTTATAGGGAAAGCACTTATTCTAATATAGGCACCAAAAATGTAATCTGTATAAGGATACTATCTTAAGTTTTGAGTGTTTTTTTTTACTTTTTATTTTGGAATAATTTTAGATTAACAGAAAGTTACAAAGATAGTACAGAGAATTCCCATATACCCTTCACCCAGCTTCCCCTAATGTTAACATCTTACTTAACCATAACATAGTTTTCAAAACTCGGATCTTAGCATTGTCTCAATGCTATCACTTAAATTACAAGTCTTAATTTGGGCTTCTCCAACTTTTCCACTAGTTTCCCACTTCTGTTCCAGAATAGAGTCCAGGATATCCATTTGCATTTAGTCAGCATATCTCCTCTGTGAGAGTTTCTGTCTTTTCTTGTTTTGTATGACTTTGACACTTTCGAAGAGTATTTGTAAAATGTTTGCTATAATATCCCCAATTTTGACTTGCTTAATGCTCCCGCATAATTAGACTAGGGTTATAGATTTGGGGGGAAAAGCCACAGAGCTGAGGTGTCCTCTCATTGCATCAAATCAGAGGGTGTATTATAATATGACTGGTTACTGGCTATGTTAACTTGATCACTTCATTATGGTGGTGTCTATCAAGCTTCTCCACTATAAAATTACTACTTTTTTCCTTTCTATACTCTATTTTTTGGAAGTGAGTCACTAAGTCCAGTCCATACTTAAGAGAGGAGGGAATTAACTATTATTTGGAGTTCTTCTGTAAGGATCATTTGTTCCTTCGCCACCATTTATTTATTTCTTCAAGTGTTTATTTTTATCAATATGGACTCATGAGTATTTATTTTATTCTTTGTGAAATAATACAATACTATTATTATTTATTTTGTTGCTCAAATTGTTTCAACTAGGAACAGTTTGGAAACACTTTGAAGTTGTCTCCTGTGTCAACTTGATAAACCCCATTTTTGTTTGGTTTGGTTTGAGCATTTTTTTACTTTCTGGCATTAACAACAATCTCTATGCTCATCTTGTGTTTTCCATGCCCCAGTCCTAGAATCATCCATTTCTGCAAGGAGCTCTGTTTTCTTTTATTGCAGTATGGTCTTTAGAAGCTAAGATCTGAATACTAGATGTGCTCTTTATAATTGGAGTGTCACTGTGGTGAGTTTTTAAAAGCTGCTTTCTTTTTCACTCAGCATTCATGTCTAAATCCTGCCTTATGAATAACTATAAAAATTCTCAGAATCTACACATTCAGGTGGAAATACGATTCACTGTAATTTTGAGAAAAAAAAATATGTTTCTTACACTGGTGCTAGGTACCTGGAAATTTTTATTATCTTGGCTTTCTTCTTCTAGGCATTTTTATTATTGATTTAATATATATTATATTCTTTGGTTTTTGCCAGACACATAATGGGTTCTGCTGGCTACCTTTGTTTGAAAATGATACTCAATCATATACCCCCAGAAAAATACTGTATATGTGAATGACCTTCTTTGGCCCTTTCAGTGGTTCCCAAAGTTGATGGACCTTATCAAATTTCTGGAGCACCTAACAGCTGGCAGCTGAGTTATTTACCCAGCTCTTACATCAGCTCTCAAGGGCACCACATTTTAGGCAATTAGGGTTTTTTAAGTCCCCTTTTCTTATCCCTTTTTTGTTTGCTTGTATCAAAAGCCTAAAGTGCTCAACACACAGCAGCTGCTTCTAGTTAAGGCTTTCACTGAGTCTTGGCAGCCTGGGGTATGGGCTAGGTTTACTCACAGCAGCATTTAGAGCTTATATTCCAACAATGAGTAGAACCCAATATCAGAAATTGTTATAACATCTTGATCATTAAATCCCAACATCATAATAATGGAATCACTTCAGAGAAAAGGGAAATAAAATAAAGGTGAACCTTGCAAAGGAGTCGGGTCCGGTGCAATTGTGCAGTCAGGGAAACTCAGTAAATATCCATAGCAATTCAAAGGTAAGAATCACACAAAGTAGGAGTGATTTTTTTCTTGCTTTAGAGCCACTGTGCCCACTTGCCCTCTTCCAAAACACATCACATGGAAAATAGATTGAATAGAAATGTGATATACCAGCTCTTAGGGAAGGCAAGATGTCTGAAGATAAAATGCCATTTTCTTGGTGTGTGACAAGTAGCAACTGTGATGTACAGATTGTTATTTGGTAATCTTTGTTCAGTTGTTTCATTTGTTCCGGGAAAACCAAACTGCTACAATATGATGTGAAATGCTCTGTTGAAAGCATTTACACACATCTGTGTAACTGTGAGATGGAGGTGCATAAGGCTGCCCAGAAAATTCAAAAAAGCCTGCAGGCAACAAAACTGAGTCTTCAAGAGTGAATGGACGTGCAAAAAGTGCAGACAAAATGAATGGGATAGAATTTGAATGCTTAATCATTTCCCACAGGAAGATAATTGTAATCTTGGACATATAAAACTCTGAAAGCAAGGAAGAATTTTTTTTTAATATCAGATTTTTTCATTCGACTTGGTTTACAGTGAGTCTCTAGGTGTTCTCGAAATCCTTGTTCCCTGAAGGGCAAGCACAGGCACTTTCTATTTACAGGAATTGCTTCCAGGACTTTATCTATAGTTTTAAAGTATTTACTGTGGCATAACAGCCAAGACCAGTTTACACACACACACACACACACACACACACACACACACACACACACACACACACACACATACACACCCTAATTAAAGTGATTCATCTCATGCTGAGAAGACAGTGTCATGAAGAATCCTTTAGTCCAGAATCAAAATGCCCTCAGTGAAAACAAAACAAGAAGAAAATCTCTAATCTCATTATGCTATTACCAGAAAGAGTAATCCATTTCTAGTCCTTCCTTAGTTTTTTTCTCTGTTTATTTCCTTTCTGTTGCACTGAAAAGATAGGCTTTGCTTTAACAAAATTTGGATAAATGAGAATACAAAATAATCAAAATAAAACAGAGGGGTTGATTACATTTCATAAGGATTTCCCAAGAGCCTCCCTTACCAAGTTGAATTCCCTAGTGCCCTTGGCATAGACTTTTATGCTTCAAATTAATTGACAGGAACATTTTCATTAAAAAAATGATTTTCTTGAATCTTAAACCTTTCTAGTCCTATGGTTCCCACTGCCTGATCTTCTTTCTGTTAATGAAACCACTTATAATACTAGATTAATTGTAATGCTTTGACAGGTAATCAATATTGGTGTTATTTTTCTACTCTGTGCTCTGAAAGAAGTAAAAGAAGTGGAAGGTCTAGTTCCATATTTAAGAAAGCCCCAGACTAATTGGGGATACCGAGCACTTTGTACACATCAGCATGAAAGAAAAATGCAGCTCATAAGTTATAACAGGATAAAACAGAAAAAGAGGAATGATTAAACTTCATTCTGGCAGAGAAACCAGCAAAAGTTTTCTTGAAGGTGAGACTAGTATCCAGTAGTTCTCAGTACAGCTAATATCTTCTTTTTTCTTTGTGAGTCACAGGTGTAATTCATAATGACACCATAAAGCACAGAAAAATCCACCTCAGTAGACTAGAAATCTGGCATTTAATGGCAGCCCTCCCAGAACACACTACAAGGAGAATAGCAGTGAAACCCACAACCATGCAAATTAGGAGAAAACACTAAAAAACACATCTTAGAATCATATTATTTTAGAAAATGGGTTTCCAAATACTGGAAACGTTTGAACAGAAGGGGACTTCTGAAATTAGATCAAGATACACTAAACATTATCAGTATTTTCTTTCAAATGCCTAAGGCCATTTCCCAAGAGGTACAGAATTCTACATTTTAAAAAGGTTTCCCTAGATGATTCTATTGAACCATTACCTAGGGTGAAGAGGAGCTCTTAGGGACCAAGGGGGCTTGGAGGGCACTTAACTCTGATCATTCCAGCACAACTTTGATTTGTTTTAAATATTAGAATTCAAAGTAAGATTCCCTTTGAAAATAATTGTCTTGCCGCTTAAAAATAAGTGTAAACATCAATGAACATTTTGATTTTAATTCTATTTTCAACTCAACAGACTCTCTTCCTATACTAAGACTAGAATTGCCAGGATCTTCTCTAATAAGGATTTCAACTGTCCTGTTCAATGCCATGTATAGCACTAGAGCACTTAGCATTTTTTCATTTTTATCGTTTTTTAGACATGTTTATCCAGGCACATTTTAACAAAAGATGTCTATGATTTACAAAACAGCAACATTTTAGATATTTTGACAGCAAAATATTTATCTCCTAAAGAAATAAATGTCCATTTGCTTATAGATTTTGGCAAGAAATTGTTTTCTTTTGAGGAATTTTTTTTCTTAATTTTATTTATTTTTGACTGCGTTAAGTCTTCATTGCTGCACTCTGGCTTTCTCTAGTTGCGGGCGAGCGGGGGCTACTCTTCGTTGTGGTGTGTGCGCTTCTTCTCACGGTGGCTTCTCTTGTTGCAGAGCATGGGCTCTAGGTGCACGGGCTTCAGTAGTTGTGGTGCACAGGCTCAGTAGTTGTGGCACTTGGGCTCAGTAGTTGTGGCTCAAAGGCTCTAGAGTGCAGGTTCAGTAGTTGTGGCGCATGAGCTTAGTTGCTCCGCAGCATGTGGGATCTTCCCGGACCAGGGATCGAACCCGTGTCCCCTGCATTGGCAGGCAAATTCTTATCCACTGTGCCACCAGGGAAGTCCTCTTTTGAGGATTTTAAAATACTGCTTAAATAGTTTCAATTTTTTTTCAGTGATGGGAGTAAGGGCCTGAGTTGTTAAGGGACTTAATACAAAAAACTCTAGCTCAAACCTTTGATAATCTTTTCCCACATGATTTGACTGGAACAGCATAAATTCTGAAAACTTCTGTTTGACAAAAATGTACCATAATTAATAACTGTGCTTTTGTTCATGTTTCCACAGATTTCTAGTTTACTACCACAGAGCATGAACTTAGATATGCATTTCCTAAACTATTTTCTATTCAATATTAGAGTTCTGAAACATACTCACGGGTTTTAATGTGAAAATTATTCTTATGGCAAAGCATTTGGAAAGGAGTTTAAAGGTGATACAAGTTTGTTTACTGATGACTTCTTAGAGTGGGTTTATATGCACTGTGACTCCCAAGAGGAAAACAAAGTAAATTGCTTAGGGAACTCTTTCTTTCAAGGATTATCTCCTGGGATTGCTACTCTGCAAAACACTTTTAGAGAGTCACTCATGTAGACGTTTCCTCCATTTTAAAAGTTTAACTGTATTGAACACACATGCATACACTGCAGGAAGTGCTGATGGGATACATTCAGAGAAATTCTTTGGTTGATTTACTGAAAAATTTAATTTTTTTCAAGACTGATAAATTATTAATTGCCTAAAGACCTTGTATTGTTTTAGTTTGGCCATTTAAAAGTAACCTCTTTTGCAGGCAAAATCCATTGATTCCTATGATTCTTAAATTGAGTATCTTTCAAAAAAGAAGAGATTTTTATCTTCCTAAAATGGTACAAGTATGGATCTGCCCAAAAGTTGTAGGATGGAAAAATATATATATATATATCTCTGATAATACATCTTAGGTTTGAGAGTTCAAGGTCTTTAACACTCCAATTCCTCTGTTATCTGAGAGTCTAGACAAAATTCCCAGCTTTGCCCATCATTTAAGTATTCCCTGACTGTCTTAGTCTTTTCAGGCTACTATAACAAAATACTTGGTGGCTTATAAACAACAGAAATTTATTTCTTACAATTCTGGAGGCTAAAAGACCAAGATCAGGCTAGGCTACCAGCCTGGTCTAGTTCTGGGGAAAGCTCTCTTCTAAGCTGCAGACTGCAGACTTCTCATTGTGTCTGCGTGGTAGAAGGGGCAAGGGACCTTTCTTGGGCCTCTTTTATAAGGGCATTAATCCCATTTATGAGAGCGCTACCTTCATGATCTAATCACCTCCCAAAGGCCTCACCTCCTAATACCATCACAGTGGGCAATAGGATTCCATTATGTGAATTTGGACAGGGTGGGGGTGGAACATGAACATTCAGACCATAACCCTGACTATTATTATTATGAGTCTGAAGTCAAGAAAATCTCTTATGGACTTATGCACCAATAAATATGGATTAGAGGATGGTGGGGTGGAGTGGAAAGAGCAGCATCTCCGTTGGAGATCCCATGATCAGTGTTTCATGGCCTCATTCTTGAACATAAATGGACTAATCAAGGAATGTCAGATGTTAAAGTAAAGCCAGAAACATGGAAGAGAAAAACTAAGCTAAGTAAATAAGGGAAAGAATACTTGGAGGAATCAGAAATAATTTAGGGAACAAAGGAAAACCAAAAAACACGTTTAATTCCTTCCTTCCAAGTGATTCAAGAAGATATTACTTCCCTATGTTATGAGGAATGCTGTCTCCAAATCTAATTTATGGGTTACAAATCTCAGTTCCTTCGCATGTCTAGTAATTTTTGTTTGAAAATGAGTTAATTGTATATAATATACTGTTTTATTTTTCTGAGGGTTATTTTTTTGGTCATTGTACTAATAGGAAATTGCCTTAATTCAATCTGTGAAATTTGTCTCATGTGCAGTGTACAGCTACCTACCTAACTATCTATCTCTCTATTATAATTTTAACTTTGGTTCCTATGAACCAAATTTAGATCAGATGTTTGTAGATCAGATGTTTGAAGCTGTTAAAATATTGACTGCATAAGGAATAGATTCAAAGGCATAGAAAATTTGTACAATTCCCTAGACTTTCAGGGTTTTGTTCAGGCTCCATGGGATCGCCTATGTGAGCACATAGTTTATCAGTCAGCAAGAAATATGGAGTTTTGCTATCTCAGCTTACAAAATCTCCTCCCTTACATTAACAGCTCCAGTACCATCTGTCATGAACTAAGTCTGCCACCTTCAGCTCAACCTGGGGGTGAAGAGAATACCCCAAGACAAGGAAGTAACAAATCACATTTTTACCTAATACAGAGTAGTTTGTTGACTTTTTTAAATGAGTAAACATTTCTCATACTTTTGCCTGTCTTTGACCATTTTCCAGTGTTTTCTCAATTATTTTTAGTAATATTTTTTGGTGTATACTTTTCTCTGCAGAAAAGTATCTCACAGCTTTATCAAGCTGTCAGAAGTAAGGTCACTTATTATATTTTTATTTCCCTCACTATTATAGATTTGAGCATCTTGTTTTTATATTGACCTTGTATCTTATGACCTAAATGCATTTAAAATTTTCTGTATAGACGAATCAAACAAAAAAATAGCAGACCTAGGGCTTCCCTGGTGGCGCAGTGGTTGAGGGTTCACCTGCCGATGCAGGGAACATGGGTTCGTTCCCCAGTCCAGGAAGATCCCATAATGCCACAAAGCAGCTGGGCCCATGAGCCATGGCTGCTGAGCCTGAACATCTGGAGCCTGTGCTCTGCAATGGGAGAGGCCACAACAGTGAGAGGCCTGTGTACCGAACAACAACAACAAAAAAACCGAACCTAAAAGTTATAGCCATAATACTACTAATAATAATATTAAATATAAAGGACCTAAATAGTCTAATCAAAAGAGAGATTGTTCAACTGAATAAAAATTCAAGAACCAACTATATACTGTCTATAAGAGATGTACTTAAAATCAAGGACAGTATAGGTTGAAAATAAGAGGATGAAAAAATATCATAAGAACAGTAAGCATAAGAGGTCCAGTTAGATATAGAAAGATAGACATTAAGAAAAGGCATACTACTAGTGACAAAGAAGGACATTTCATAATGATACAAGGGTTAAGACGGCAGGATGACAATTATACATGCATCTAATAAAAAGTTCAAAAACATGAAACAAAAACTAATGGAAGTGAAAAAAAAATCAGTGGAGATTTCAATATTCCTCCCAGTGTAACAGACACATCAAGAAGATAGAAAATTGATTGCCTTGAACAGTGCAATCAATCAATTTATCCTAATTTATATCTATCAAACACACAATAACAGTAAAATACATTCATTTTCAAGTGCACACAGAATATTAAATAGGCCAAATGCTATGCCAGAGAAGATATCTTAATAAATTAAAAGAGATTAAATTTATATGGAATATGTTCTGGAAATCAACAGAATTAAATTAGAAATCAATAAAAGAACCAGAAATCTGGAAAATCTACAAATATGCAGAATGTTTAAAATATCAAGCACATTTTCTAAATAGCCCAGAGGTTGAAGAAGAATTCACAAGGGAAATTAGAAAATACCTTGAACTAAATAAAAAATGCAAATACAGCATATCAAATTTGTGAAATGCAGCTAAGACAGTGTTTATGTGGACATTTAAAGCTATAAATGCTTATATCAGAAGAGAAGAAAAACAAAAAAAAATCTAAGCATCTACATTACAAAGTTATAAAAACTTAAAGCTAAAGTAGTTTAGTAGAAGAAAGAAGAAGAAATAATAAATATCATAAAGGAAATCAATGCAATGGAAAATAGACAAACAGTAAGGGAAATGAATAAAATTAAAAGCCAGACATAAAAGAATATACACTATATGGTTCCATTTTTATGAAATTCTAGAAAAGAAAAAACTACAAGGACAAAAAGTAGAGCTGTAGTTGCCTGGTGCCAGGAATTAGTTGAAAGGGAATAAGGGAACTTTTTGGACATGATGGAGCAGGGCCAGTTCATGGTGTGAAATGTGCAGTCTCACAGGGCCTCAAGCTCAGAAGGGCTCTACCTCTGGTTTAATGCTCAGTTGTCACTACTTTGAAATTTTTAATTATATTTGAACAAGCACACCCACATTTTTGTTTTACTCTGGGACCCACAAATTATGTAGTCAGTGCCAGATGGAACTTTTTTGTGTGTGGTGATTGCTTGACTCAATACATTTACCAAACTCACCAAACTGTACTGTTAAATGAGTGGCTTTATTGTTTTAAATTATAAACAACAGAATAAAGCTTTAAAATACAAAAGAAATAGGAGGAACAATACGATTTTACTTTGCACATCATGCTAGCAAAACATTTACATACAAATCTATAAGACATATTGCCAGGAAGTATGTGTATATGTAATTTGATTTGTTGATGAAAGAAATGAGTCTGCTGCTTATTTGGAAGACTACTTGGAAATATCTATTGACATCAGTAACACCTAGGTATTTTGATCCAACAATTCCACTCTTGTGAATCTGTTTTATAAAAAGAAAAGAAATAATTATCTATATTTGATGATAATTATAGCAGCATTGTTCATAGTAGTCAAGAACTGACAAAAAGTAAAAGCCCATAAATAGAGGAATGGTTTGATATATGTTGGCACACTTATGTATGAAATATTTTGTGGCAATTAAAGGTGACATACTTATGGGACTTACCTTGTAGTGCAGTGGTTAAGACTCCATGCCCCCAATGCAGGGGGCCCAGGTTCGATCCCTGGTCAGGGAACTAGATCCCACATGCATGCTGCAACTAAGATTTCGCATGTCACAACTAAGGAGCCCACGTGCTGCAACTAAGTAGCCCGCATGCTGCAACTAAGACTCAGCGCAACCAAATAAATAAATAAATATTTTTAAAAAAAATATCTAGGGAGCTTACTAAATAAAACTTCAGTTTAAAAAAACAGTGACATACTTACATTACATGATTTGGAGTGACTTCTATATGGTTTGTTGAGAAAAGCAAGATACATAAAATAATCTATGATATCTTTCCATTTTGGTAAAACAAGCATTCACACAACAAAAATCTGTATATCTATCTTGATATCTGTACAGGGATAAATTAGTACAGAGAAAACTATGAAAGGCCTCTAAGGAATTTGGATGGGCATGGTATAAACATGGGTAAGAAAAGTAGAATGTGGCTTTTTTGAAAAGGTCTTCTGAACAATTTATTTTATTTACTATTAGATCTCTGATACACTTTTATAAATCAGTAATTTTAGTAAAAAAATCATCAAAATATCTGGCTTTGAAGGCAAATAGATTTAACTTCATATCTGATCACCATGTTCTAGATGTACTCATTTTTTAAGTTATTCAACCTCTTTTTAAATTCACTACTTATTTTGCAGGTTTATGATGAGAATTAGGATAATGTCTGTAACGTTCTTGACATCTGGAAAGATATTAATAAGTGCAATTAGTATTTATTTTATCATGGTAAATACTTGCTAATACTTCCTTACTAATGTGTCCATTTTGGTTTTATACTTATAGAACACTTCAGTACCCAGAAAAATGCTTTAAATATAGAATGATCACAAACATATGTTGAAAGAAGCATTAAGCCTTAAGTAATACATCAACAACTATCTATCAATCATAATAGTTAATTAACCAAATTCTTCCAGACTAGATAATAAAGGCAGATCTCAGCTTCTGATTTACTCTAATAATGAAATTTTCCTATTCTTAAAGCATAGCAAGACTAGTCATTCATCAGAGTTGCAATTCAGTAATTAAAGACAAAACCTTTGGATGTTTACACGGAGAAATAAAACTAAGGTTCTGTAACAAGTGTGATCATAAAATTTATCATCCAAACCAGCATATTTTAAGACTGAAGGTAAATGGGCAGAATAGGAGAAGGGAGTAAGGTGTATGGTTAACCCACAAGATGTTGAGAAGATAGATGTTAGCTCCAGGTGAATTAGGACTGTGTATTCCTGATTCCTGCATAAGGACAAGCTGTGGGGAATAGCTCATCTGGAAATTTAAGTTGAGGTCTCAAGGATCTGCACAGAGGACTTCTCCAATATGTTCAGCTTGTGGCCTGAATCCTACTCCAAATTTGAGAGAGATTAGATACAGTCTATAAAGACCACCTTCTAGGAGCTGAGTTATTTAAAAACCTATTATCAAGAAAAGTCCAAGTGCAGGAAGACTTGCTCCATATTACTTGCAGTAAGGAAAAAGATGCTTACTTTGTCTCTTCGGAGTTTATCTGTGAGGATTTACATGGAATGTACAAGAACTAAGTCTCTGGACTTGAGAAATTTGTTGGCAGAGAGTGTCACTTATAACAGTGGTTCAGTAAGCAATACAGCCAGAGGATTACGTTCAGAGAAGACAGCTAAAAGAGAATAACAGGTAGATGGTATACAAGTGAGACTTCCAGAGTATAAGAAAATGGTATCCTGGATCGGGAACCATAGTAGGGGAATGGAAACTAAGAGATTAGTAACCTCACAGAAAATGTGGGCCAATAAGTAGTCAGGTACTAGTTAAGAGGCTTCAGCAGAAAGTACAGGGCATCAATAGAAAGAATGGAAATTGATGCTAAGCCAAAAAATCTGTGAGTCAGAATTGTCTCCCACATTTGAGATTAGATCATCTAAAAGTGGACATCCAGAAGGACATCTGACCTTAACTCTGAAGGGCCACAGGGTAGAAAGCAAAGTAGGTCTTGACACAATTCTACACAATCTAGATTCCTGGCTATCTGAAAGCTCAGTTTCCTGGCACCTTTTCCTCTAAGAAATTTACGATTCACTGAGTGTCATATCATTATCAGATTTTGATGTAGACTTGAAATAACGAAATACAGTAGTAAATTCTTGAAACTGCAGTTCCTATCTGCCTGTCTCTGCTCAGGAGAGAGGGCAAATGAAAATGACTTTGCAGCCTCCTGGGACTGGCCACTTGCTGGCAGACAATCAGACAGCAGAACTTGGTGGCATCAGGTCCTCTGAAAGCTTTTCAATAAAGGACTCATGGTTTCCTTTCCCCTTCCAAGTGTGTGGCTGAATTCATTATGGATGAAGATATATTCAAAATCAGATTTATCTATGCTTGATGGCCTTAAGCTGACACTGCTTTCGTCTCATCTACCTGGCAGCCATAGTTTGGAAGCTCTAGTTTGCATAAGACAAAAAGCTCATTGCCCATTAAAGAAGGGACAGTGAGCTAGGCTTCCTAGTTAGACTAGACCTTCAGATTGTTGTCATGGTGGGGATGGCAATTCATTCCTAGAAAAGAGTTATGGAGGATTTTTAGTCCTCTTTTTGCAGGCATACCATACCTTCCCAAGCAAAGAAGGGACTTGGCATTTAACAATAACATATTAATAATTAAAGTTTGGAACATTATTGGAAATTATATGACCTCTATTTCATATTCTTGGTAAGTTTTTAAATTCTGGCATTCTGGTTATCTAAACAGGAAATCAATTAAAAATGTGGGTTATTTGCTGTTTTTTATCATGTAGCTTCTACCTGTGGTTTTCATTTTTTTAAATTATTATTTATCACTATAAAAAACAACAAGAGAAACAAACAAGAGAAATAAAATAAAAATTAACCTGAAGTCCAACTTCAGCAATTTTTATCAGTATGATTTTGATATATGTTGTTTCAACACTCTTTCTATGCATATATAAGTTAGCCTTATAAAATTGGGATTATTGAATACTAGCTTTTTTGTTGTTGTTGTTGCAATATGCGGCCCTCTCACTGTTGTGGCCTCTCCCATTGCGGAGCACAGGCTCCAGACGCGCAGGCTCAGCAGCCATGGCTCACGGGCCCAGCCACTCCGCGGCATGTGGGATCTTCCCGGACCGGGGCAAGAACCCGTGTCCCCTGCATTGGCAGGTGGACTCTCAACCACTGTGCCACCAGGGAAGCCCAATATTAGCTTTTAAAAATAAAAAAATATATGTTGTTTTTCAAAGCAACATATATTCAATGCTTTTCTTTATCAATATATTCTTAGAAAGGTTGATTACAAATGATGGGTTATACACATATATTCCCTTGCTTATTCCCATCTTATTCCACTAAGATGGAAAGTGAAGAGATTTTTTTTTTTTTAAGCCATCAGGAATCTACAAGAACAAAAATAGCTGAAAAGAGGCAAATGCAGCCAACTTTTGGAAGTGGAGACAGATGGGTGGGTGGTAACTGATTTAGCAAATACAAGAAAGCAGAATCCTACGTTGGCAATGGGGAATCCCAGACAGGCATGAGAATTGACAATGCCAACTACCTCTGAATAGAAGTGAAGGTGAAATTAAAGTGAGAAGTTCATGTCAGAGTCTGTTATATCCCCTCAGCTACTTCCTACCATACTTAAGCAGATTTTGGACTCTTCCTTACTTGAAATTTATGCTCTGAAGGGTCTCTGCAGTTGAGAGATAGGGAGACAGGTGTAGTTGGGGTACCTGCCAAAGTGAAAATGGAGAAATAAGTGTAGGTTTATATAATGAAGGATGAGATTCCTGGCTTTTGTTTGTTTGTTTTCCTACTAGCACCCAGGCACCCAGACCTAAACACTCTAGAAAGGAGATTGAAAAACTCTTTTCTAGAGAATCTGACAAGCCATGAGGAAATATATAACAATATTTATAGTAGGGTTATCCAAACACACACACAAAACAGCCCAGACAGATAACACAACAGTGAAACCATAGTAAACAAGCCCCACCTACATTCGTAGTTTAAGATCAGCATTTTAATCTTCTAATCTTAAACATGAGCAGACAACCAAGGATTACCTGCCATTTGATGAAATTCTCAAAACATGAAAGACAAAAAAAAAAAAAGAGATAACTTAGAAGAAACAGACTCTGCAGGAAAAGAACACCTTTCCTCTATTTCCTTTTATCTAGAAAATTGTCAAACATTAAGAAAAGCAGAATAAATAGTGCAATGAGTATTTTACCATGCCTTTGCTTGATTTCTCTCTCTCCCCTCACCCTCATCAAATGCTGAATTTCACTCCAAATTAATTCATCATATATCTCCTAAAAATAAGTGCTTTCACTATGTAATGTCACTTTCATATCTAAGGAAGTTGATAATAATTCTATATTATTTATCTCCCATATTATCCCACAAGTGATTTTTATTGGTGCTTCATTTTTATTCCATTTCATGAACTGCATTTTGTGTGTGTGTCTCTTAAACTCTTTACCATAGAACAGTTCCTCTGTCTTTTGTTTTTCATGACATTTAATATTTTGAGGAGTTCAGTTGTCTTGCAGATAGAACATCCTACATTCTAGATTTGATTATTTCATCATGATCTCATTTAACTTATTTCCCTGTTTCTTATATTTCCTGAAAATAGGTCTACTCTATAGATAAAGTTATTTTATGCTCTTATTATATCATGTTAGAAGAGCATATAAATTTAGATTGGACCACCAATAAGAATAATTAATGAGGCTAAATTCAATCACTTGGTTACGGTGGTTAAACAGATCTAAGAAGAGAAATCTGAAGGAAAGGAGCTATAATTGACATCATAAGAAAGGCAAAGTAAGATTTTGAAACTATGAGATAAGAAGAGAAGGTTTTACAAGCATCAAAGAGTACTGAAAAATTATTTAGAAATAAATGCATAATGGCAAATATGCAAAAGTCAATAGAAGGTGTGGAAGATAAATTTGAGGTGATCATCTAGAAAGCAGGGCAGGGGTGGAGGGAGGCTAAGAGAGATAATATAAGAAAGTTAGAGGAAGAGTCCAGGAGACCCAACATATGACTAACAGCACTTCCAACTGAGTAGGAAAAAAGTGAAGGTGATAAAATTATTAACAAGATAATTCAAAAAAATTTCCCTGAGTTGAAAGATGTGCTTCTAGATGGAAAGCGTCACTAAGGACTCAGCATAATACACAGTGTTTTTTTCCTCTATATTTGCTCCATTAACCTGTCTTCTCTTACACCATAAGATTTTATTTATTGTAGCAAATATGTCAATGCTTGGTAGGGTGTGTCCCTCTTCGTTCTTTTTGTTCAAAATGTTTAAAATATTCATGTCAATTTCATCATGATATTTAATCCCATTTTACAAAAAAAAGTCCTTCCTCAAAGCCTATGTAAGTTTTGATTAAGATTTCATAAGTGTGTATATATATCTGAGTTTAAGTTTTATCTTTACAATGGTAAGGTTTCCCATTCAAGGTTATTTATTATATACAATCAAGTCATCTTTTATATCCTCTGCTGTCTTTGATTGACTGATTCATCAATAAATTCCACAGATTTTTGCTAAGTTAATTCCTAGGCACTTTGTAAATTTTTTTATTTCTATAAATGGAATCTGTTTGCCATTACATTTTCTGTATTTATAACTTAGACATAGATTTAAAAGAAAAACAGAGGAGGCCAACATGGGAAAAGCTGTAAGCAGCCCTGTTGGGTGAGTGCTTTCTGAGCAAACTAGCATTAAATTTGCACTGCTCAAACCAGAGCCCACATCTGGTCTGGACTGGTACTAAGGTCCCAGGTGGCTACAGATTGGGTTACTTCTACAGCAGTGTCCAGGCAGACATGATTTAGTAGCCTAGTAGTGATAATGTCAAGCATTTCATGATTGGTTTAGAGGTTGAATTGCAAAAGTAGCAACTGAGATAAGACTTTTTTCCTATTAAAGGACAATTGAAGGATGTCCTGGGCTTCTTTACTATGTGCATTCACTTAGCTTAACATAGAAAATTATTGATCTACAAATCCAAGTCCTCTGTTTTGACATCCTTCTGTGCAACCCTTTAAAGCAAAGTGGTGTAGTATGTTCAAAGGAAACTGCTAATTTGCAAATGTACAAAATCATCTTTAAATGTATTTCTTAATATTTATTTTTTAAATTGAATTTAATATTACTTAGTTTAAAAAACAAAAATATATAGAAAAAGCTCTTAGAGAAAACAACACCAAGGAACAATTTCTTACTAATTCCAAACTGTTAATACACCTAGCTTTTTCTTTTTCCTTGAAAATTCCAGGAAGGTAAACACTTAGCTTATTACCTTGATTTTTTTACTTAAGCTATGGGATTAAAAGACTCTTAATTTTGGTTATCTCAGTTGCTTTCTTTATTTGAATGTCTCTGTGGCTAATACACACAGAAGGATATCAAGTTTCTGAAGTCCTAGGTGTTCCATTTCAAAGAGTCTCATTGTACATCAGCATTGAGCTTTAGAGTAGCCTGATTCTGTGTAAGTAATTTCCACTTGCTACAAGCAGGAGATAGTCCTGGCAGGGAGTCTATCTGGTGTGGATATTCTAATAGTAATCTCCTTTCCAATGTCGTATATGAAATTCATCTATTTAAGCTTCCTGAGTCTATCTGGTGTGGATATTCTAATAGTAATCTCCTTTCCAATCTCATATATGAAATTCATCTATTTAAGCTTCCTGTTTCTACCTGGGTCAATTTTGCTAAATGACAACTTACTAAGAAAGCATTTCCTTTAAGTTTTCATACATGTTACACTACACTAGAGTTGCTTATAATATTTTCATGTACAACTAAATTGATAACTTCTGCATCTGTGGTTATGTCTCCTTTCTTATCTAATAGTCAATATTTTGGATCTTCTCTCCTTATTGTTCATTAGACTTGTTAGGGTCTAAACAGAAAAGGGCTCTTGCCAGAGAAGCAGTACCGGAGAGCTCTGAGTGAGAATCAGATCTTCCCTCTATAGCACTAGGTGTCAGAGAAAAATGAGGTGGAGTCTACAGACTTTTCAGAATTCTCTTTCGCCACCAAGCTGTTATTCATATGGCACAGCCCAGAAAGATGTTCACAGATATGCTCTCCTCCTATATTCTGATCTTTGGGAAATGAGGTAGCAATAAGGAAGTACACAGCCTATCAAATATTGAATGAAAATAAATAATAATGGAATGAGGAATTCACTGTGTAGAAAGGTAGGCTGTGACTATTCAAAAATACAATTGAATCAACATTTTTTATTAGAGAAAATACTTTATGCTCATATATGTTCTTGAAAATTAAGCAAAATAAAATCAATATGAATAATGTTGGGCTAGAGAGACTAACTATGTCTGTAATTTTGAGCATACGCCCTAGGTCCATAAGCATTGAAAACCATTGTGTTCAATGGCACACAATCCTACATGCTTCTGTGCTTTATCCCTATGATTGCCTGATAGACAAGTGCTAGGAGGAAAAACTGATCCCCAGTCTCCCTGACACCCAGACAGATCTCTTTCTAAATCACTGTCATTATCCAGATCCAGAAAATCTGAATAAGGAGGAGAGAGAGGAAGGAGATGGAGAAAGAGAGAGAGAGAGAGAGAGAGAACAAAAATACTCAAGACTGGGTATAAGAATGGAGACCAACATGAAGTATGAAAAAAATAAACAATTGTAAAAAATACACATACAACTTGTTGGAACACCAATAGTATTCTTTGAAAGACTGGGGGAATTCTAGAACAAAAAAGTCTTAATCTGGATTCTGAGAATACAGAAAAGGAGGCTGAAGGGAATAGAGCTGCCCTGAATCTACCAAGAAGCATGAGATGTAGAGTGAAGACTGTAAGGTGACTTACCTTAGGAAATTCTTTTGATTTCCCCAAAACGAGTATGAGGTTGAGAGTGTAAAAGAGAGTCCTTATATTTTGAGTTCTGGGACCCATTCAAAACCATGGAATCATTAATAATTTACATTTCTTTAAAAAAATGCAATGAGACATTCTTATGATCAATCTGAATTAAAACAAGGAAAGAGGAAGATTTGGCTGGTTTCTATTTCCCTGGGATTAATAAGAAGAATTAACTGATGAGGATGGAAAGATATTTATCTTACAGGTAGGAGAACTGTACTCAGAAAACTATAAAACACTGAAGATGACACAGAGGGAAATATATATCATGCTCATGGTTTGGAAGAATTAATACTGTTAAAATGACCACACTACCCAAGGCAATCCACAGATTCAATGCAATCCCTATCAGAATACCAATGGAATTTTTCACAGAACTAGTACAAATAATTCTAAAATTTGTATGGAAACAAAATAGACCCAGAATAGCCAAAAGAAACTTAAGGAGGAGAACAAAATAGGAGATATCACAATCCCTGGTTTCAAACCATACTCTAAAACTACAGGAATCAAAACAGTATGGTACTGGCACAGAAACAGACACATATATCAATGGAACTGAATAGAGAGTTCCTCAGGTTGAGGCTTACCCAGTGCTCGTGGGAGGGGAGGAGATGATATTTAAGAAGGAGAGTTTTAAACAGAATGTAAATTAATTGAAAATGACAGGAAAGCTATGGAACTTGCCAATGAAGTTGTCAAAGACAGGAAAGGTGTATTTGTTAGAGTAACTTTAAAAAACAATAATGCAGAAAAAGAAAAAGAAAACTTCAGATTATTATCTCTGCTTGACATCCTGTTACATGCATACTATAGATACAGACAACTGTTGCTACCATGTGTGAATAAGATACTAGTTCCAGATTCCCCAGTTACATACAAATATTTAGGGCACACAAAGATAATTCAAAATAAGACATATATACAAAACTTGGATAATTAACCTATAGTTCAAACTCAAGGAAAAATTTTATTAGATTTAGCATGAAATCTTCCCATCAACTATTTGGTAAAAAATCATTATAATAGGCTAAAAATATATTTGTAGGGAAAAGCTGACACATTTTAGAGAGCTTTTGTAACTCTAATTCCCACAAAAGCAGATGATGTAGATGAAACTATTAAAAAGCAAGGCAGTCTTGCCACAGAACAGAATAAAGAAAAAAGAACGAAAAGAAATGAAAACAGCCTAAGAGACCTCTGGGACAATATTAAATGCAGCAACATTTGCATTATAGGGGCCCCAGAAGGAAAAGAGAGAGAGAAACGACCCGAGAAAATCCTTGAAGAGGTTATAGTAGAAAACTTCCCTAATGTAGGAAATGAAATAGCCACCCAAGTCCAGGAAGCGCAGAGAGTCCCAGGCAGGATAAACCCAAGGAGAAACAAACCAAGACACATAGTAATCAAACTGACAAAAATTAAAAACAAAGAATAATTATTGAAAGCACAAGGGAAAAACGACAAACAACATACAAGAGAACTGTCATGAGGTTAACAGCTGATTTCTCAGCAGAAACTCTACAAGCCAGAAGGGAGTGGCATGATATGTTTAAAGTGAAGAAAGGGAAGAAACTACAGCCAAGATTACTCTACCCAGCAAGGATCTCATTCAGATTCGATGTAGAAATCAAAAGCTTTACAGACAAGCAAAAGCTAAGAGAATTCATCACCACCAAACCAGCTCTACGACAAATGCTGAAGGAACTTCTCTAAGTGGGAAACACAAGAGAAGAAAAGGACCTACAGAAACAAACCCCCAAAATGGTCATAGGAATATACATATTGATAATTACCTGAAACATGAATGGATTAAATGCTCCAACCAAAAGTCACAGGCTCACTGAATGGATACAAAAATAAGACCCATATGTATGCTGTCTACAAGAGACTCACTTAAGACATAGGGACACATACGGACTGAAAGTGAGGGGATGGAAAAAGATATTCCATGCAAATGGAAATCAAAAGAAAGCTGAAGTAGCAATACTCAGATAAAATAGAGAATGTTACAAGAGACAAGGAGGGACACTACATAACGATCAAGGGATCAATCCAAGAAGAAGATATGATATGACAATTATAAATATATTTGCACCCAATATAGGAACACCTCAATACATAAGGCAACTACTAACAGCTATAAAAGAGGAAATCAACAGTAACACAAAAATAGTGGGGGACTTTAACACCTCACTTACACCAATGGAAAGATCATCCAAACAGAAAATTAATAAGGAAACACAAGCTTTAAATGACACAATGGACCAGGTAGATTTAAGTGATATTTATAGGACATTCCATCCAAAATCAGCAGATTACACTTTCTTCTCAAGTGCACATGGAACATTCTCCAAGATAGATCACATCCTGGGTCACAAATCAAGCCTCAGTAAATTTAAGAAAATTGAAATCATATCAAGCATCTTCTCTGACCAAAATGCTATTAGATTAGAAATTAGTTAAGGGGAAAAAAATGTAAAAAACACAAACACATGGAGGCTAAGTGATACATTAATAAATAACCAAGAGATCACTGAAGAAATCAAAAAATACCTAGAGACAAATTACAAAAACACGATGATCCAAAACCTATGGGATGCAGCAAAAGCAGTTCTAAGATGGAAGTTTATAGCAATAAAAGCCTACCTCAAGAAACATGTAAAATCTCAAAAGAACAATCTAACTTTACACCTGAAGGAACTAGAGAAAGAAGAACAAACAAAACCCAAAGTTAGTAGAAGGAAAGAAATCATAAAGATCCGAGCAGAAATAAATGAAATAGAAACAAAGAAAACAGTAGCAATGTTCAATAAAACTAAAAGCTCGTTCTTTGAGAAGTTAAACAAAATTGATTACCCATTAGCCAGACTCATCAAGAAAAAGAAGGAGAAGACTCAAATCAATAAAATTAGAAATGAAAAAGGAGAAGTTACAACAGACAACACTGCAGAAATACAAAGCATCCTAAGAAACTCCTACAAGCAACTCTATGCCAATAAAATGGACAATGGGAAGAAATGAACAAATGCTTAGAAAGGTATAACCGTCCAAGACTGAACCAGGAAGAAATAGAAACATGAACAGACCAATCACAAGAACTGAAATTGAAACTGGGATTAAAAATCTTCCAAAAAACCAAAGTCCAGGATCAGATGGCTTCACAGGTGAATTCTATCAAACATTTAGAGAAGAGCTAACACTCATCCTTCTCAAACTCTTCCAAAAAATTGCAGAAGGGCTTCCCTGGTGGTGCAGTGGTTGAAAGCCTGCCTGCCAATGCAGGGGACACGGGTTCGTGCCCCGGTCCGGGAAGATCCCCCATGCCGCGGAGCGGCTGGGCCCATGAACCATGGCCACTGAGCCTGTGCGTCCGGAGCCCGTGCTCCACAACGGGAGAGGCCACAACAGTGAGAGGCCCGCATACTGCAAAAAAAAAAAAAAAAAATTGCAGAAGAATGAACACTCCCAAGTTCATTCTATGAGGCCACCATCACCCTGATACCAAAACCAGACAAAGATACTACAAAAAAAGAAAATTACAGACCAATATCACTGATGAATATTGATGCAAAAATCCTCAACAAAATACTAGCAAACATAATCCAACCACACATTAGAAGTATCAAACACCATGATCAAGTGGGATTTATCCCAGAGATACAAGGATTCTTCAATATACGCATATCAATCAATGTCATACACCATATTAACAAATTGAAGAAAAAAAACCATATGAACATCTCAATAGATGCAGAAAAAGCTTTTGACAAAATTCAACACCCATTTATGATAAAAACTCTCCAGAAAGTGTTCCTAGAGGGAACTTAACTCAACATAATAAAGGCCATATACAACAAACCCACAGCAAACATTCTCAATGGTGAAAAACTGAAAGCATTTCCTCTAGCATCAGGAACAAGACAATGATATCCACTTGCATCACTATTATTCAACATAGTTTTTAAGTCCTAGCCATGGCAATCAGAGAAGAAAAAGAAATAAAATGAATCCAAATTGGAAAAGAAGTAAAACTGTCACTGTTTGCAGATGACATGATACTATACATAGAGAATCCTAAAAATACTACCAGAAAACTATTAGAGCTAATCAATGAATTTGGTAAAGTTGCAGGATACAAAATTAATGCACAGAAATCTCTTGCATTCCTATACACTAATGATGAAAAATCTGAAAGAGAAATTAAGAAAACACTCCCACTTACCATTGCAACAAAAAGAATAAAATACCTAGGAACAAACCTACCTTGGGAGACAAAAGACCTGTATGCAGAAAATTATAAGACACTGATGAAAGAAATTAAAGATGATACCAACAGATGGAGAGATATACCATGTTCTTGGATTGGAAGAATCAATATTGTGAAAATGACTATACTACCCAAAGCAATTTACAGATTCAATGCAATCCCTATCAAATTACCAATGGCATTTTTTACAGAATTGGAACAAAACATCTTAAAGTTTGTATGGAGACACAAAAGACCCCTAATAGCCAAAGCAGTCTTGAGGGAAAAATATGGAGCTGGAGGAATCAGACTCCCTGACTTCAGACTATACTACAAAGCTACAATAACCAAGAAAATATGCTACTGGCAAAAAAAAAAAAAAAAACAGAAATACAGATCAATGGAACAAGATGGAAAGCCCAGAGATAAACCCACACACCTATGGTCAACTAGTCTATGACAAAGGAGACAAGGATATACAATGTAGAAAAGACTGTTTCTTCAATAAGTGATGCTGGGAAAACTGGGCAGCTACATGTAAAAGAATGAAATTAGAACACTTCCTAACACCATACACAAAAATAAACTCAAAATGGATTAGAGACCTAAATGTCAGACTGGACACTATAAAACTCTTAGAGGAGAACATAGGGAGAACACTCTGACATAAATCACAGCAAGATCTTTTTTGATCCACCTCCTAGAGTAATGGAAATAAAAACAAAAAAATGGGACCTAATGAAACTTAAAAACTTTTGCACAGCAAAGGAAACCATAAACAAGACGAAAAGACAACCCCCAGAATGGGAGAAAATATTTGCAGATGAAGCAACTGACAAAGGGTTAATCTCCAAAATATATAAACAGCTCATGCAGCTCAACATTAAAACCACAAACAACCCAATCCAAAAATGGGCAGAAAACCTGAATAAACATTGCTCCAAAGAAGACATACTGATGGCCAAGAAGCACATGAAAAGCTGCTCAACATCTCTAATTATTAGAGCAATGAAAATGAAAACTACAATGAGGTATCATTTCACACCAGTTAGAATGGGCATCATCAGAAAATCTACAAACGACAAATGCTAGAGAGGGTGTAGAGAAAAGGAAACCCTCTTGCACTGTTGGTGGGAATGTAAATTGATACAGCCACTATGGAGAACAGTATGGAAGTTCCTTAAAAAACTAAAAATAGAATTGCCATATGATCCAGCAATCCCACTATTGGGCATATACCCAGAGAAAACCATAATTCAAAAAGACACACGCACCCCAGTGTTCATTACACCACTATTTGCAATAGCCAGGTCATGGAAGCAACCTAAATGCCCATCGACAGATGAATGGATAAAGAAGATGTGGTACATATATACAATGGAATATTACTCAGCCATAAAAAGGAACGAAATTGGGTCATTTGTAGATATGTGGATGAATCTAGAGACTCTCATACAGAGTGAAGTAAGTCAGAAAGAGAAAAACAAATATCGTTTATTAACGCATATATGTGGAACCTAGAAAAATGGTACAGATGAACCAGTGTGCAGGGCAGAAATAGAGACACAGGTGTAGAGAACAAACGTATGGACACCAAGGGGGTAAAGTGGTGGTGGGATGAACTGGGAGATTGGGATTGACATGTATACACTGATACATATAAAATAGATGACTAATAAGAACCTGCTGTATAAAAATAAATAAATAAAATTCAAAAAAAAAAAAGCAAGGTAATCTTAGGCCAAGACAATAGAAGCATTGTGTAACTTAATGACAGGAAGTCATAGTCCCAGTGAAGCCTGAACTGATCCATCCCCACTTGGAGAATTACATTTTAGGGAAATATGAACAGGTTGATTCTCTTCAGAGAAGAATGACCAGACTGATGAAAGTTGTAGAAACCACACCACATTTAGAAAGATAAAAACACATGGGTTTATCTAAGGATCATTGTAAAACAGTTGTTAACTCTCTTCCATTTATTCAAAGGGTTGTCATATAGCAGAAAGAATATGCCAGTCCTAGGATACTCCAAAGATCAAGAACTTATGGAATTGACAAGGTAAAAACTTGTATACATGTAAACAAGAGGATATTGACGTTAGTGTAGGGGAGAAGCAGCCTCCTTCCTCCTAATGGTAGTGCTCATGGGGGGTGCTGAGTCTCTCGTGGCTGGGGTTTCCCAGTGGATGCCCAATGACCTGACCACGTGTGAGAGATGCAGCAGGTGGACGTTCTGCCTCGGATGAGAAGATGCAGTAAGTAATCCCGAAGTGTCCTTCCAGCTCTAAACTCTGTGTTTCTAACTGGGCCATATACATGTGGCCTCACTTCATCTTTCTCTTCCAGAAATATGAAAATACATCTTTTTGAAAAATAAAGAGGTAGAATTTTTCCTAAGTTAAAACAGAAAGTAAAACTAGAACACAGAATAATTCTTGCGATCCAATCTATGTTGGCATGTTTCACACGATGGTTCAGGCTCCTCCACAGACTTTTCTCCTCCCTTTCTTTCTTTCTTATGAAGAAGAAAACTGATCTGGAAATTTTCAGTCTTCTATAATTACATCCACAGATATCACATTTCAGTATAACTATAAAATAGTGTCACTATCTATCTTTGTACACAGATATTTGGAGCAGAATTAGTACAACAGCATGCTTTGACTTTTGAGTGATATGCATCTGCTCCTAAGGACAGGTGTAGACCACTTCCCAAACCTAGAATCTAGAATTCCTCAGTGTAACAAGTCTGGTTGAATAAACTTCAAATCAGCTTTATAAACATATGTTTTTTCTATTTAGTATGTAAAAGTCTACAGATGCCTCAAAACATTTCATTCATGCCTAAATTGGCAGGAATTTTCTCCTTCCTTTTGGCAAATATTCTTCTCACTGGGGCTTGTGCAGAACTAATGCCAAACTTACTTACTGTGGTTAGCTTGTGTTTGTGAAACAAGCTTATCATCCACAATGAACACATGGCTTTTAGACATAGGAATTAATCAGTGCTGGAGAGACAGGTTCCTGGCTTAGACTCTGGGCTGCCTGCTTGCATAAGCCTACTTTGGGGATCTATTACACAAAGCAGAATCCAGGGCTGCAGTGCACAGAATCCCACGCACAGTTCTCTGTCAGCCTTAAACTTTGCAGAAAATGCCTGTTTGCGGGGAAGATAGTGAAAAACATGGATGGATAGATAAAATTGGGTTAGTAATATGGCTACTTCACAGGGTTGATATGAAAAGCAAATAGAAAATTATATGTGAAAACACTTTAGTAACGTATGTCCTGCCTTATTTAAAAAGGAGTTGAAGGAGTTTATAGTGACGTATACAGTATGGCAGTATATCATAAATTTGAAATAGATGAGAAAAAAAGCACAAAGCCATGTAAGGTAATGAAGAATGAAGCCAATATAAGCTCCAAGTCCTTGCTATTGGTTTTCAACAAAATCGGATTTAATCATTTTATCTGTTAACACACAGAAGGTTATATGATCAATACTGCAGTGCACAATATCCATATGATTAAATTGCTTAAGAGAAGCACAGTTATTTCCTAGATTATGGTAGTAAGAATTTTCTTCTCTGGGTCTTCCAAAATAGAACACTCTTGGCTACAGTGAACAACACACCCTCCTTAACAACTTTCAACATTTTCATAGCCTGACTGTGCCACATTGTGACACATCCAAGTCATTCTGCAAGGGCCAATGGTACACACAAGTTTTGCAGGTCTGTGCTGGTTTGTCTCCATCCAGACTGGAAATGCCAGGAGAAAATGAATTTATTGCTCTTAAAACAATTTGTAACTTGCAAAGCAGCATGTAGATGCAAGGTATAATAATATTCACTGTCATTATAACTTTGCAAGCCAGGTGGTGAACTTGAGACTCAATTCAATAAGCAATAAGAAATCTACAATATTGTTAACAAGGAAGGTTATAGTATATCTTATTTTCCTTTTGTTTCTCTTTTGCTGGGAAAAAATTTTCCTCCCAAATAGGTCAGCAATCACTGATTTACAAACAAGCTCTAAGGTAATGACTCAGAACTTCTGGACTTCTTGCCTATCAGGGACAGACAGTTTCTCACAGTAAGGAGAGATAATTTGTGCAACAAAAGCAGGAAGTGGAAAATCTAAAATATCGAATACTTTAGAATGCTATCTTCGTATTTGAATGTAGGTATATGTGATATTTCAGAAAACACTGGTAATGCAAACCAAATATAGTTTTTGTGCTGTAATGACCTCTGCCACCAGGGATCCTTGTTACAAATTTTTGTGAGAATAGTCTCTGTAACATTGACATTAATGCAAGATACATCTATTTAACTTGCATGTCTTCTCTCTAAAGATAATGCCCATTTTACTCTTACATTTACTAGGATCAGAAGGGAAGGGTTTCATATCTTTATTTTTTTGCTTTTAGTTTTTTTAATTTAAAATGACTTTTTCTTGGTTACTGAATAGGAAGAGACAAAAAGAAATGTTTCTTATGTATTTACTAAATATTTTAAGTCTTTACTATGAACCAGACACTAGGTCTAAAACACAATTCCCATCATCATGGAAAATAATAGCAAAAATAGTGAAATCATTTTGAGCCATTTAATCACCCAAGCACTGTGCTAAGTTGTTTATATGCATTTCCTCATTTTAGCCTCATGGAAAGCCTTTGAACAGTCACTGTTATCATTTCCATTTAACAGATGAGAAAATGATGCACAGAGAGGTTAACAAACTTCAAAAGTCACAGAGCTAGTGAGCTCCAAAAACAACTATACAGTTTTATTTTGACTCTGAAGTTTAAGCTTTTAACTATGATGATATAAAGGCATATGAGTTCTCAGTAGAAATTCAGAAATAGAAAGACCAAGTGGTAGAATATGAAGAAACTTGGGGGCTATGGCATTTTGAGAGAGGACAATTCCAGTATCATAAAAAGACTTTGTGGAGAAGATTTAAGCTGAGTCCCAAAGAACATTCAAGATTAAATCTGGTGAAAGAGTAGTGGGGAAAGAGGACAGGGTATTCCAGATAAAGCAAACGGCATATCTCTGCCATGGCTATGAACTAGATCTAAATTTAGAATAAGATACAGTGGAGAAAGCAGTAATGTAAAAAATGAAATAAGCTAAACAATCACTGTCTGTAAAAAAAGCAATGCATTGTCAAGGCAATCATTGAAAACAAAACAGAAGTCCACTAGTGAGAAAAATAAGATGACATTTGATTATACTGAAATCTAGAGATATAAATTATATTTAATTCTTCTTCTCCTCTATGATGTATATTATACATTTATTCATTCCCGATAGAGCTTAAAGTGCCTTGAAGGACTTTCTTACCACCAACAGCTTATCCTTCTGCTTTATTTAGTAGTCTTATCCACTGACGCTTGAAATATTGTTCTAATTAAATTGTTGGCAGTTTAGGGGTGCTGTGAAATTTCTCCTCGTAAAGGGCCCTCTTGTCTTTCTCATTATGAAACCAGGAAAAAGTTTAGGGACTCATCAAGTTTCAAAGCTTTTTAAAGCCTCTAGCAACTCATACTGTAATTTTTCCCATGAATGACTGTCAGATCTGGGGTTAGAAATCATCATGGTAGACCTAAAGGTTAGCTTTTTCAGCATTTTTATGCTTTTCAAATTTTCCATAAGACGATAAATGCTGAAGGATCAGTAAGCTCAACAGCTTGGACACCCACTGCTGCCACACAGGCGTGTGAAATGCCTCCATCTGACTCAGAATTAGAGATGTAAAATTGTCATCTAGCTCAGGAATAGAGCTTGGCATTAAAAGTATTTATAATTTGTGTTAGCAGAAACTGTGGGCTTGGAAAATCATTGCTGGAAAACTGTAATTCTTCAAAGAAATTCCAACAAGCAAAAAGTGTTCTGGTCAGAATATGTAAATATGGAGGGAAGAATCCATGTGCTGAATATCTTCAAATTTTCTATATATAACAACAGCTATTTTAGTCAAAAGTCAACAATACCTTGCATCCTTATTTACGTAGGGAAATAATCCTGTGGTTTTATCTCTTTCTGCTTTCCGCTGCTGAATCTCCATCCTTACTTTTCCTCTAATCAGTTGTCTAGCTAGTATATTGACACTTACCACATATTCATTTAAGAAATATTTGCGATATGCCTATTTTAAAAGAGACAAACTGCTAGAAAAGTGAGTATATAATTTTGACCAAAATATATGGTTCAAGCAAACTGAAGGGCACTGTGAAGCCCCTGCACTGGGACAGATCCTCGTATATTCAAGAAGATGAAAGGAATCCTATGCCTTTGTTGCTTCATGAAGATGGTAAAGACTGACATGAAATAAGTCTGGTGAAGAGGAAGAGCCAGACTGCAACAGCTAGATTTCTGTGTGGCTCTCCCCACCTGCCACACCTATAACTAGTGAGACAAAATACTACTAGTTAATCAAGATAGAAACTTTAACAGAAATTATTAAGCTAAAAAATGAGGTGTCCTCCAATTCCTGGTTGTTTTATACATGCCTTTCTAATCAATTACATTTCAGACTTTGATTTATATTTAGGATTAATTTGTGTAGTTTTGGAAAGAAATACAGTTAGCTCTGAAATGTAATATACTGGGAGAGATGGCTCTTTCTGTCATAGTGAGAAAGATCAATTGTCACCAGGGTTTTGAATTCGAGATTTGAAAAATGATATATGATGTTTATTTTTCTCTTTTGGGAGTTGGATTTTTATTTGGCCAAATAAGGTCATTTCAAATAAAACAACCAGAAACTACTTTTGTCATTTCATAAAATGAAGGAAATTTTTATGACAAAAATTAAGAAAAGTGTCATTTCAGAATATTTAAGTTACATAAATTTAATTTTATGGCAAGTTAATTAAATGTCCTTATTTGTCTCATTTCCCTTCAAACCCAGGATATCTTCTCCATTGACCAAGGGGCCGGCATTTAGTAGCTATTAACATACATGGTATTCCATAAGGATTCAGGCAACGAACTTATGAGATACATATCCTAAATTCTGACATATAACTCTCAGTATAAAGAGTTCACATAAAATTCTAATAGTGAGTCAGTTTCTGAAGTAGACTTATCACATTCTCTGAGAACTGGAAGAGGACTGGTTCACTGGGCATCGTGATGGGGCTCCAGGTAGCCTTTAGGAGGAAACAAATTGGGATGTTAGCATGAATGCCACTTAGTAAGGATGTGCTTCAAGAACACCAGAAACAAAACTAGGTGCTTACTGTAAAATACATGGAATTAAGCAGGTAACAGGAATCCTAAGACATGCTGAGCTCGTGAAGAGTAGTTGGTTCATAAGAATGTAATACTAAGATCAAGAGCAAAGATTTAGCAGAAAGGGTCCTACGTGGCTTATACAAGGAAGTTTGCATAGCTCTCAGCTGGAGACTTGTCCAGAGTTTTCTCTATTTTTGTGTTTAATTGCTGTAGCCTAGTACTATGTGGTTGGAACCACCCATACTGTGACTCTGACATTTAAACTGTCTTCGTTATAATGGTGTCTTTCTTCTTGAAGGGAGGTATCCATAGTAGAAGAGCATGTCTTCTGACCTAATGGAGAAGCTGACAAAAGGTATGGCTCTTATGACTTTTATGAGGTTAGACTAATTGGAAATATAATATACATATATTTAATATAATTTCTCAGGTTTCTTATACTCAATGCTCCTTGACTTTGCAGAACTGAGGCCTTGAACATCAGTGCAGTCAATTGTTCCTCTTCTCTGTAGACCCAAAATTTTCTCCTCCTGATTTTCTCTGTTCTCTCCCTCTTGAAATCCAATTATTTAGTTATCTTAGCTTGATCCTATAAGTAATTTTCTTCTCTCCCATTTTTCTTTTCTTTGTCTTATTGTTCCATTCCAGTAGAGAATTTTACATCTAAAATTTATAAATATAATATTGAATTATAAAAATCTGCCATAATATTTTTATTTTCTAAAGTTTTTAAAAATAAATTCTGTAATTTTTTACAACAGTATCTTTTATTTCATGGATCCAAGTTTTGTTTTTTTTTTTTTTTGGTCTCTGAGAATCTGTGGTCATCCACTTAATCTAATTTGGAACTAGTTTTCCCAGAATTCCCTTTCCTCTCTTGTCCTTGCTTAGAGTTGCCAGCTCACCAAGTGCAGCTCACAAATGTCCCTGATCTGTTGACTACTCTTGGCAGCCAGGCCATAGACTCTCTAATTTCTGCCAGATCTCTTTCTTCAAACTCTCTAAGTCCTGGGCTAGGACTGTTCAGTTCATGGCAAAAAGTACAAGTACAGTTCATGGCAAAAAGTACCAGCTTTTCTGCAGGAGATAGGTCATTGTGTCTGGAGGCAATTAGTCAGGTTACACTTTTCCCTCGTGGGTTCTAGTTTGCCTTTGCTGTCTTCTGCTTCTCACTCAGCTTTTCTTCCCAACTGCTAGCCCTTCTGACCTACAGGGCTTCAGCACCACCAGAGATGCAGAGGCAACAGCCTTCCAGAGACACCTTCACCTGCTCTTGTAATTGTATAAGAACTAATCTCTATAACAAAGGGCTATTCTACATCACTAGTTGAAGTTCTGCTGCCCTGCATGAACTCTGTGTCCTTTTGGAAGATGGAAAGGAAAAATTAAAAAGATCTAAGACTTGGAACTGACCAGAGAAACTGAAAGCTATTTTTTACTCAAATATAAATAGCAAATATTGATTAAACCGAGGGGTCTGTTAACTATATTCTGAAGATAGGAAACAGGCTTCTAAATTCTCATTTTTCGTATTAAGATATTAAGAGATAATATCTAAACCTGAAAAATAGGAATATATTGGTATAAATGTTGGATATAATTGGTAAGTTGGTAAAAATGACCATAAAACAAAGGAAAAGGGAAAGATTTGCCCATACACACGAAGCAAAGACAGTGAAAAAGTATATAGGACAATTTAAAACCTACTTGGTATCTATAGGACATCACAGAAGATAAATATGTGGTTCTCTGTATAATTTGGATTGTTGAAGTATAATTTGGCTTACACAAGCTTGGAAGAAAACCAGTTAGCACAACAAAAAAGAAAAAAATGAAATTGGTATGGTAGTACAACAAGGGGAATTAATGAACCTAATTTAGTCATGAATGTGGATAGGATCATGAGGCCATTCAAGTACTAGTGAAAATTAAAGGGGAGTCAATATAAGGTCTAATGGAAAAAAAGGAGAGCTTTTTGTTTTTGCTGCTGTTGTTTTTAGTAAAGATGGAACTGCAAGCATGAAAATGTGATTATTTCTAGCATGCTCCAGTCTGTTGTTTCCCTAGCTCAGTTCCTTGGGTGTTGTTTCCCTAGCTCAGTGTAGGCATATTTGTGTTACTTTGCCTCTTCTATTTCTCCACCAACTAATATCTGTGCAGAAGCTGTTTTTTTAATTAGGAGTCAGTGATGTTCACTATCTTGGCAAGTCCTGACAGGGTTCTAGTGATTGTAGCAGTCTTAAATGGACTGCTTTCCCTAGTTCTCATGTACACAAAAGAAGCCTGACACCCCACCCCCCACCCCAGTAGGGAATGTTTTTATAAATACAGCTAAAAGAATTGAAAGTAGTTGATTGTGGAGAAGAGGATCTGGGTAGGTAGGGCAGGAATGGAGTAGGGGAATACTCTTTTTTTGTTATGAGACTCTTAAAACTGTGTATTTGATTATGCACAGATAGTGCTTTAGTAAAAATAAAAATGGAATTCAAAGGATAATAAAAAATATAAAAATACAAAATAAACATGCCAATTGACCACGGATGACAACAAATAGTAGGTATATATATTAAACATTCTGAGAGAAACCTACTTTCAATCTAGATTTCTATACCTAATCAAACTACTAATCAAGTGTGAGGACAGAATAAAGATATTTTAAAACACTTAGGTATTTATAAAATTATCTTCCCATAAATCTTTCCTTAGGAAGATATTGGAGGATGCATTTACCAAACCAGAAGAGGCGGAGAAATGGGGTGCAGGAAAGAATGAATCCAATTCATTCATTGGATTCAGCCAGAGATAGCTAAAGATGGCAGCTATACAATGGACCTAGAGAAAAACCAGTCTAGATAGGATGGGAAAATAATTGTGAATATTGACAAAATGCAGACCATAAATGCTTTAAATTAAACACTAGAGAAACTCACCCATAAATTTCCAGCAACAGTACACAGGGCATAATAAAAGCCTAGACCTGCCCTGGAGAAGTTTGGTACCATTAAACAGCATCTACATTATTGATCAGCCCCAGAAATGTCATTTGGGAAGCAAAACAAATTTACCTGGCTGTCTGCCCATGCTGTGTCTACACAATGAAACATTTTTATGTGGCCATTAAAAAGAATGAGGTATGTCTATATTTACTGATATGAAATAATACCCTTGATAAACTAGGAATAACAATAATAATAAACAGACCTGGGAAAACCTAATTTGGTTGTAACTTGATTGGCTATTACCTATTGGCTTCCAGCCAGCCCACATTTGGGTGGACTAAAGTCTTTATCTTGGGAAGAGAGATGTGAGAAGAGAGTAAGGACTGGTAGAAAAATGACTGGTAACTCCAATTTGGGAAGCAGAAGGCAGGTACCTATAGCACCTAACTTTTCATGGCCAAACCCCTCCTGACCAGTTTGGCAAAACAGGAACCAAAGAGACTGCTGGAATTCCTGCCACTTTACTGAATACTTCATCCAGCAACAGGTGCAAGGGTTTAAATTGGATATTTAACTGGAAACACAAAATGGCCACCAGGGCAAGGGCAATTTCAACTGAGACCAAGAAAGATTAAGCCCTTGAAGACTCCCTGAAGGCTAATCTGTATAGTCTCACCCCAGTCATTTTATTAACCCCACTATTAATGCAATTCTGAATCTTACTGGATTGAATTTTGTATTCTACTCACCATGCTGAGGGTTTTCATATATTTTTAAATGAAAAATCAGGATGCCAAACATTATATATAGCATGCTATAATTTGTGTTATAAAGAGAATATTTGTATTCTCTCTGTGACTCACACACACACACACACACACACACACACAGAGAGAGAGAGAGAGAGAAAGAGAGAGAGAGAGAGAGAGAGAGACAATCACACGTCTAGGTACGTATATGTTCCCAGCTCTTTGGGGGAGGATAAGAAACTAACAGCAGGTAGAACTGAAGAACAAAGATGGGAAGGAGACTTACATATATTGCATACATTTTAGTCCTGTGTAAATTTTAATTATTTACCAATTACCCATAATACTTGTTAAACACAATTTACTTTAAAAAGAAAAGAGAGAGCTTCCCTGGTGGCACAGTGGTTGAGAGTTCACCTGCCAATGCAGGGGACATGGGTTCGTGCCCTGGTCTGGGAAGATCCCACATGCTGCAGAGCAGCTAGGCCCGTGCACCATGGCCGCTGAGCCTGTGCATTCGGAGCCTATGCTCCACAATGGGAGAGGCCACAGCAGTGAGAGGCCCATGTACCGCAAAAAAAAAAAAAAAAAAAAAAAAAGGACAAATCATGCAGATCATCCAAAATGAAAATAAATAAGGAAACACAAGCTTTAAATGATACATTGAACAAGATAGACTTAATTGATATTTATGGGACATTCCATCCAAAAACAACAGAATACACTTTCTTCTCAAGTGCTCATGGAACATACTCCAGGATAGATCGTACTTTGGGTCACAAATCAAGCCTTGGTAAACTTAAGAAAATTGAAATCGTATCAAGTATCATTTACGACCCCAATGCTATGAGACTAAATATCAATTACAGGAAAAAATCTAAACACATGGAGGCTAAACAATACACTACTTAATAACCAAGAGATCACTGAAGAAATAAAAAATACCTAGAAACAAATGACAGTGAAAACACAATGACCTAAAACCTATGGGAGGCAGCAAAAGGAGTTCTAAGAGGGAAGTTTATAGCAATACAATCCTACCTTAAGAAACAAGAAACATCTCAAGTAAACAACCTAACCTTACACCTAAAGCAATTAGAGAAAGAACAAAAAATCCCCAAAGTTAGCAGAAGGAAAGAAATCATAAAGATCAGATCAGAAATAAATGAAGAAGAAATGAAGGAAATGGTAGCAAAGATCAATAAAACTAAAAGCTAGTTCTTTGAGAAGATTAAAAAAATTGATAAACCATTAGGCAGACTCATCAGGAAAAAAAGGGAGAAGACACAAATCAATAGAACTAGAATGAAAAAGGAGATGTAACAACTGACACTGCAGAAATACAAAGGATCATGAGAGATTACTACAAGCAATTCTATGCCAATAAAATGGACATCCTGGAAGAAATGGATGAATTCTTAGAAATGCACAACCTTCCAAGACTGAACCAGGAAGAAACAGAAAATATGAACAGACCAATCACAAGCACTGAAATTGAAACTGTGATTAAATATCTTCCAACAAACAAAAGCCCAGGACCAGATGGCTTCACAGGCAAATTCTGTCAAATATTTAGAGAAGAGCTAACACATATCCTCAAACTTTTCTAAAATATAGTAGAGGGAGGATCACTCCCAAACTCATTCTATGAGGCCACCATCACCCTGATACCAAAGCCAGACAAAGATGTCACAGAGAAAGAAAATGACAGGCCAATATCACTGATGAACATAAATACAAAAATCCTCAACAAAATACTAGCAAACAGAATCTAACAGCACATTAAAATGATCATACACCATGATCAAGTGGGATTTATCCCAGGAATGCAAGGATTATTCAATGTATGCAAATCAATCAATGTGATACACCATATTAACAAATTGAAGGATAAAAACCATATGACCATCTCAATAGATGCAGAAAAAGCTGTTGACAAAACTCAACACCCATTTATGATAAAAACCCTGCAGAAAGTAGGCATAGAGGGAACTTTCCTCAACATAATAAAGGTCATATATGACAAACCCACAGCCAACATTGTTCTCAATGGTGAAAAACTGAAACCATTTCCTCTAAGATCAGGAACAAGAGAAGGTTGTCCACTCTCACCACTATTATTCAACATAGTTTTGGAAGTTTTAGCCACAGCCATCAGAGAAGAAAAAGTAATAAAAGGGATCCAAATCAGAAAAGAAAAAGTAAAGCTGTTACTGTTTGCAGATGACATGACACTATACATAGAGAATCCTAAAGATACTACCAGAAAACTACTAGAGCTAATCAATGTATTTGGTAAAGTAGCAGGATACAAAATTAATGCACAGAAATATCTGGCATTCCTATAGACTAATGATGAAAAATCTGAATGAGAACTTAAGAAAAAACGCCCATTTACCACTGCAACAAAAAGAATAAAATATCTAGGAACAAACCTACCTAAGGAGACAAAAGACATGTATGCAGAAAATAATACAACACTGATGAAAGAAATTAAAGATGATACAAATAGGTGGAGAAATATACCATGTTCTTGGATTGGAAGAATCAACATTGTGAAAATGACTCTACTACCCAAAGCAATCTACAGATTCAATGCAATCCCTCTCAAACTACCACTGGCATTTTTCAAAAAATTAGAACAAAAAAATTCACAATTTGTATGGAAACACAAAAGACCCCGAATAGCTAAAGCAGTCTTGAGAAAAAAAAAAACGGAGCTGGGAATCAGGCTCCCTGACTTCTGACTCTACTACAAGGCTACAGTAATCAAGACAGTATGGTACTGGCACAAAAACAGAAATCTAGATCAATGGAACAGGATAGAAAGCCCACAGATAAACCTACGTACATATGGTAACCTTGTCTTTGATAAAGGAGGCAAGAATATACAGTGGAGAAAACACAGCCTTTTCAATAAATGGTGCTGGGAAAACTGGACAGCAATCTGTAAAAGAATGAAATTAGAACACTCCCTAACACCATAAACAAAAATAAACTCAAAATGGATTAAAGACCAAAATGTAAGGCCAGGCACTATCAAATTCTTAGAGGAAGACATAGGCAGAACACTCTATGACATAAATCACATCAAGATCCTTTTTAACCCACCTCCTAGAGAAATGGAAATAACAAAAATAAACAAATGAGACCTAATGAAACTTAAAAGCTTTTGCACAGCAAAAGAAACCATAAACAAGACGAAAAGACAACCCTCAGAATGGGAGAAAATATTTGCAAATGAAGCAACTGACGAAGGATTAATCTCCAAAATTTATAAGCAGCTCATGCAGCTCAATATCAAAAAAGCAAACACCCCAATCCAAAAATGGGCAGAAGACCTAAACAGACATTTCTCCAAAGAAGATATACCGATTGCCAACAAATACATGAAAGAATGCTCAGCATCATTAATCATTAGAGAAATGCAAATCAAAACTACAATGAGATTATCATCTCACACTGGTCAGAATGGTCATCAAAAAATCTACAAACAATAAATGCTGGAGAGGGTGTGGAGAGGAGAAAAGGGAACCCTCTTGCACTGTTGGTAGGAATGTAAACTGATATAGCCACTATGGAGAACAGTATGGAGGTTCCTTAAAAAACTAAAAATAGAAGTACCATACGACCCAGCAACCCCACTACTGGGCATACACCCTGAGAAAACCATAATTCAAAAAGAGTCATGTACCAAAATGTTCATTGCAGCTCTATTTATGATAGCCAGGACATGGAAGCAACCTAAGTATCCATGAACAGATGAATAGATAAAGAAGATGTGGCATATATATACAGTGGAATATTACTCAGCCATAAAAGGAAACTAAATTGAGTTATTTGTAGTGAGGTGGATGGACCTAGAGTCTGTCATACAGAGTGAAGTAAGTAAGAATGAGAAAAACAAATACCGTATGCTAATGCATATATATGGAATCTAAAAAAGAAAAAAAAAAAAAAAAAAAGATCATAAAGAACCTAGGGGCAGGGCTTCCCTGGTGGCGCAGTGGTTGAGAATCCGCCTGCTGATGCAGGGGACACGGGTTCGTGCCCCGGTCCGGGAAGATCCCACGTGCCGCGGAGCGGCTGGGCCCGTGAGCCACGGCCGCTGAACCTGTGCGTCCGGAGCCTGTGATCCACAACGGGAGAGGCCACAACCCGCGTACCTCAAAAAAAAAAAAGAACCTAGGGGCAAAACAGGAATAAAGACTCAGGCCTACTAGAGAATGGACTTGAGGGTACAGGGAAGGGGAAGGGAAAGCTGGGACAAAGCGAGAGAGTGGCACGGACATAATATACACTACCAAACTTAAAATAGATAGCTAATGGGAAGCAGCCGCATAGCACAGGGAGATCAGCTCAGTGCTTTGTGACTACCTAGAGGGGTGGGATAGGGAGGGTGGGAGGGAGGGAGGCACTAGAAGGAAGAGATATGGAGACATATGTATATGTATAACTGATTCATTTTGTTATAAAGCAGAAACTAACACACCATTGTAAAGCAATTATACTCTAACAAAGATGTTAAAAAAAAGAAAAAAGGACAAGTCAGGATACTACAAATTGTATTAAAGGAGTCAGTATAAAGGGGGGGTTGAGGAAAGTTGATTCTGGATGACTGTAGACTGCTACAAAAAAGGAGGATTTCAGAATAATGACTAGATAAAGGAGGCTACAGGAGTTGAAGGAGATGAAGCCAAGAGGAAATCCTTACCACAATAATGAAAACATTATGAATAGTGAAATTTGCATTATTTATATATTTGGGATTTAAAATATTGTGAGTAGTGAAATTTGCATAATATATATTTGGGATTTTTAAAAATAACAACTGAAATCAACCTACCTAGGGGAAATACAAATTTCACGGTATAATTCAGGATAAAGAAAACAAACTTTTACTTGGATTAAAAAAAAAAACTTTTCTTGATTTGGTAGAGAAATTATTTTCTTCAATCCTACCATGTTTCTATAGTGAGCCTGCTTTTCAACTTTGTAAGATTCCTTTTTTAAATCATATTTCTTCCTACATTCCACTCATGGAATTCACCTCATGACACAACCTTCAGGTGACAACTCTGTTCTATATTCATTGATTAAATAGAACTTAGTAGGAAAAAAAATGGCGCTCATTTTGAACCCCATCTGTATCTCCACTCATCTTCTCTGTGCCCCAGCTAAACTCTCAAGCCTTCCTAAAGAATCCACAAAGAACTCAAGTGGCTTCCTTTGATGACCCCCATCAGACTGCTCAAGTGCATCCTTACGCATCTGGCCTCTTTGCTAGCTGCCAATATATGAAAACAGAACTCACTCTTCCCAGAATTTCCATCCCCTCTTTCTTCTTTTCCTTATATATCTGCTTTTGCCTTTGTTGATTGACAACAGCCTAACATTCTCTTCCATATATGTAAGTAAATTATTAGCATGCATATAACCAACTCAATATCTCTGAGCTGTCCTTTGACTGTTTATTTCTGGAGTTTCTAGTGAAGCATTATTGACCTGAATTCTAACATTGTAGCCAGTAACATTGTGTATCCTAAGATCTAAATTGTGCCCCTTAAGGGGCTCGGTTTCTCTTGGTCCTCTGGTAAGTCTCATGTTCAGTGATTCAATACTTCAGATCTACTGTGCTAAGTAAATGTCTTGGTATAGTTTGTTTCTGGTTATAACTTTGATTATTTGTTTCCATTGTTGACAAAAGTAATGTGGCCTTTGGCCCTACAGTCTGACCAACTGGAGATTTCTGTCAGGTGGCAGATGACATTCTGATACTGTGGACATTTGGAAACCGGAGTGAGAAGTCATTAGTATTTTGTCCTTCCATTCATAAGTAAAATCTGCATTTGTTTTTGTTGTTTATACCAATATGGATAGCTTCCTCTAATTAAAAAAAAAAAAAAATTTCCTCCCTAAACTCAAGCCTTTTTTAATGTTTCCGCATTACGGCCACAATAGTTGTCAATATCCATAAACGTGGAAGTTCAACATCAAAGTTGATATTTCTTTTAGGAACTTTTGATTTTGGTAAAGTGTTATAAATGGAGACTTAGAATGGAAATGAAAGACAACCTCTGAAATAAAAAGAAATCAGCTTTCTTTGATTGGCTAGAAGTCTTTAAATAACAAAATAATTCCAACTTAAGGTCCCTTCAGACATCTTTTAATAAGGCTATATGAAGAACATAAAAATTCTTGTCACTGGAAATTAGTCAGTTAAGTTGAAAAATTAGGACTTTTAATAGCCATATAAATAATTTTTAACTGCCTTTATTAAGGTGCAATTGACATATAAGAAACTGCACATTTTTTAAACATCTTTATTGGAGTATAACTGTTTTACAATAGTGTGTTAGTTTCTCCTTTACAACAAAGTGAATCAGTTATACATATACATATGTTCCCATATCTCTTCCCTCTTGCGTCACCCTCCCTCCCACCCTCCCTATCGCACCTCTCTAGGTGGTCACAAAGCACAGAGGTGATCTCCCTGTGCTATGTGGCTGCTTCCCACTAGCTATCTAATTTACATTTCGTAGTGTATATATGTCCAGGCCACTCTCTCACTTCGTCACATCTTACCCTTCCCCCTCCCCATATCCTCAAGTCCATGCTCTAGTAGGTCTGTGTTTTATTCCCGTCCTATCACTAATCTCTTCATGACATTTTTTTTTCTTAGATTCCATATATATGTGTTAGCATACGGTATTTGTTTTTCTCCTTCTGACTTACTTCACTCTGTTTGACAGACTCCAGGTCTATCCACCTCATTACAAATAACTCAGTTTCATTTGCTTTTATGATGAGTAATATTCCATTGTTTATATGTGCCATATCTTCCTTATCCATTCATCTATTGATGGACACTTAGGTTGCTTCCATGTCCTGGCTATCATAAATAGAGCTGCAATGAACATTTTGGTACATGACTCTTTTTGAATTATGGTTTTCTCAGGGTATATGCCCAGTAGTGGGATTGCTGGATCGTATGGTACTTCTATTTGTAGTTTTTTAAGGAACCTCCATACTGTTCTCCATAGTGGATGTATCAATTTACATTTCCACCAGCAGTGCAGGAGTGTTCCCTTTTCTCCACACCCTCTCCAGCATTTATTGTTTCTAGAGTTTTTGATGATGGCCAATCTGACCAGTGTGAGATGATATCTCATTGTAGTTTTGACTTGCATTTCTCTAATTATTAATTATGTTGAGCATTCTTTCATGTGTTTGTTGGCAATCTGTATGTCTTCTTTGGAGAAATGTCTATTTACGTTTTCTGCCCATTTTTGGATTGGGTTGTTTGTTTTTTTGTTATTGAGCTGCATGAGTTGCTTATAAATGTTGGATATTAATCCTTTGTCAGTTGCTTCATTTGCAAATATTTTCTCCCATTCTGAGGGTTGTCTTTTGGTCTTGTTTATGGTATCCTTTGCTGTGCAAAAGCTTTTAAGTTTGATTAGGTCCCATTTGTTTATTTTTGTTTTATTTCCATTTCTCTAGGAGATGGGTCAAAAAGGATCTTGCCGTGATTTATATCATATAGTGTTCTGCCTATGTTTTCCTCTAAGAGTTTGACAGTGTCTGGCCTTACATGGAGGTCTTTAACCCATTTTGAGTTTATTTTTGTGTATGGTGTTAGGGAGTGTTCTAATTTCATACTTTTACATGTAGCTGTCCAGTTTTCCCAGCACCACTTATTGAAGAGGTTGTCTTTTCTCCACTGTATATCCTTCCCTCCTTTATCAAAGATAAGGTGACCATATGTGTGTGGGTTTATCTCTGGGCTTTCTATCCTGTTCCATTGATCTAGATTTCTGTTTTTGTGCCAGTACCATACTGTCTTGATTACTGTAGCCTTGTAGTATAGTCTGAAGTCAGGGAGCCTGATTCCTCCAGCTCCATTTTTCGTTCTCAAGATTGCTTTAGCTATTTGGGGTCTTTTGTGTTTCCATACAAATTGTGAAAATTTTTTTTCTAGTTCTGTAAAAAATGCCAGTGGTAATTTGATAGGGATTGCATTGAATCTGTAGATTGCTTTGGGTAGTCGAGTCATTTTCACAATGTTGATTCTTCCCATCCAAGAACATGGTATATTTCTCCACCTATTTGTATCATCTTTAATTTCTTTCATAAGTGTCTTATAGTTTTCTGCATACAAGTCTCTTGTCTCCTTAGGTAGGTTTATTCCTAGATATTTTATTCTTTTTGTTGCAATGGTAAATGGGAGTGTTTTCTTAATTTCACTCTCAGATTTCTCATCATTCGTGTATAAGAATGCCAGATATTTCTGTGCATTAATTTTGTATCCTGCTACTTTACCAAATTCATTGACGAGCTCTAGTAGTTTACTGGTAGCATCCTTAGGATTCTCTATGTATAGTATCATGTCATCTGCAAAGTGACAGCTTTACTTCTTCATTTCCTATTTGGATTTTTTTTATTTCTTTTTTTTCTCTGATTGCTGTTGCTAGAACTTCCAAAACTATGTTGAATAAGAGTGGTGAGAGTGGGCAACTTTGTCTTTTTCCTGATCTTAGTGGAAATGGTTTCAGTTTTTCACCATTGAGAACAATGCTGGCTGTGGGTTTCTCATATATGGCCTTTATTATGTTGAGGAAAGTTCCCTCTATGCCTACTTTCTGCAGGGTTTTTATCATAAATGGGTGCTGAATTTTGTCAAAAGCTTTCTCTGCATCTATTGAGATGGTCATATGGTTTTTCTTCTTCAGTTTGTTGATATGGTGTATCACGTTGATTGATTTGTGTATATTGAAGAATCCTTGCATTCCTGGAATAAACCCCACTTGATCATGGTGTATGATCCTTTGAATGTGCTGTTGGATTCTATTTGCTAGTATTTTGTTGAGGATTTTTTCATCTATGTTCATCAGTGATATTGGCCTGTAGTTTTCTTTCTTTGTGACATCTTTGTCTGGTTTTGGTATCAGGGTGATGGTGGCCTCATAGAATGAGTTTGGGAGTGTTCCTCCCTTTGCTATCTTTTGGAAGAGTTTGAGAAGGATAGGTGTTAGCTCTTCTCTAAATGTTTGATAGAATTCGCCTGTGAAGCCATCTGGTCCTGGGCTTTTGTTTGTTGGAAGATATTTAATCACAGTTTCAATTTCAGTGCTTGTGATTGGTCTGTTCATATTTTCTATTTCATTCTGGTTCAGTCTTGGCAGCTTGTGCATTTCTAAGAATTTGTCCATTTCTTCCAGGTTGTCCATTTTATTGGCATACAGTTGTTTGTAGTAATCTCTAATAATCTTTGTATTTCTGCAGTGTCAGTTGTTACATCTCCTTTTTCATTTCTAATTCTATTGATTTGAGTCTTCTCCCTTTTTTTCTTGATGAGTCTGGCTAATGGTTTATCAATTTTATTTATCTTCTCAAAGAACCAGATTTTAGTTTTATTGATCTTTGCTATTGCGTCCTTCATTTCTTTTTCATTTATTTCTGATCTGATCTTTATGATTTCTTTCCTTCTGCTAACTTTGGGGGTTTTTTGTTCTTCTTTCTCTAATTGCTTTAGGTGCAAAGTTAGGTTGTTTATTCGAGGTATTTCCTGTTTCTTAAGGTATGATTGTATTGCTATAAACTTCCCTCTTAGAACTGCTTTTGCTGTATCCCATAGATTTTGGGTCGTCGTGTCTCCATTGTCATTTGTTTCTAAGTATTTTTTGATTTCCTCTTTGATTTCTTCTGTGATCACGTCGTTATTAAGTAGTGTATTGTTTAGCCTCCATGTGTTTGTATTTTTTACAGATCTTTTCCTGTAATTGATATCTAGTCTCATAGCATTGTGGTCAGAAAAGATGCTTGATACAATTTCAATTTTCTTAAATTTGCCAAGGCTATATTTGTGAGCCAATATATGATCTATCCTGGAGAATGTTCCATGAGCACTTGAGAAAAATGTGTATTCTGTTGTTTTTGGATGGAATGTCCTATAAATATCAGTTAAGTCCATCTTGTGTAATGTATCATTTAAAGCTTGTGTTTCCTTATTTATTTTCATTTATTTTGTGTCCATTGGTGAAAGTGGGGTGTTAAAGTCCTCTACTATGATTGTGTTACTGTTGATTTCCCCTTTTATGGCTGTTAGTATTTGCCTTATGTATTGAGGTGCTCCTATGTTGGGTGCATAAATATTTACAATTGTTATATCTTCTTCATGGATCGATCCCTTGATCATTATGTAGTGTCCTTCTTTGTCTCTTGTAATGGTTTTTATTTTAAAGTCTATTTTGTCTGATATTAGAATTGCTACTCCAGCTTTCTTCTGATTTCCATTTGCATGGAATATCTTTTTCCATCCCCTCACTTTCAGTCTGTATGTGTCCCTAGGTCTGAAGTGGGTCTCTTATAGACAGCATATATATGGGTCTGTTTTTGTATCCATTCAGCCAGTCTGTGTCTTTTGGTGGCAGCATTTAATCCATTTACATTTAAGGTAATTATCAATATGTATGTTCCGATTACCATTTACTTAATTGTTTTGGGTTGTTCTTGTAGATCTTTTCCTTCTCTTGTGTTTCTTGCCTAGAGAAGTTCCTTTAGCATTTGTTGTAAAGCTGGTTTGGTGGTGCTGAACTCTCTCAGCTTTTGCTTGTCTGTAAAGGTTTTAATTTCTCCATCAAATCTGAATGAGATCCGTGCTGGGTAGAGTAATCTTGGTTGTAGGTGTTTTTCCTTCATCACTTTAAATATGTCATGCCACTCCCTTCTGGCTTGTAGGGTTTCTGCTGAAAGATCAGCTGTTAACCTTATGGGGATTCCCTTGTGTGTTATTTGTTGTTTTTCCCTTGCTGCTTTTAATATGTTTTCTTTGTATTTAATTTTTGACAGTTTGATTATTATGTGTCTTGGCGTGTTTATCCTTGGGTTTATCCTGTATGGGACTCTCTGTGCTTCCTGGACTTGATTGACTATTTCCTTTTCTATATTAGGGAAGTTTTCAACTATAATCTCTTCAAATATTTTCTCAGTCCCTTTCTTTTTCTCTTCCTCTTCTGGGACCCCTATAATTCGAACGTTGGTGCGTTTAATGTTGTCCCAGAGGTCTCTGAGACTGTCCTCAGTTCTTTTCATTCTTTTTCTTATTCTGTTCTGCAGTAGTTATTTCCACTATTTTATCTTCGAGGTCACTTATCCGTCCTTCTGCCTCAGTTATTCTGCTATTGATCTCATCTAGAGTATTTTTCATTTCATTTATTGTGTTGCTCATCGTTGCTTGCTTCCTCTTTATTTCTTCTGGGTCCTTGTTAACTGTTTCTTGCAATTTGTCTATTCTATTTCCAAGATTTTGAATCATCTTTACTATCATTATTCTGAACTCTTTTTCAGGTAGACTGCCTATTTCCTCTTCATTTGTTAGGTCTGGTATGTTTTTGTCTTGCTCCTTCATCTGCTGTGTGTTTTTCTGTCTTCTCATTTTGCTTATCTTACTGTGTTTGGTGTCTCCGTTTTGCAGGCTGCAGGTTCGTAGTTCTGTCTGTTTTTGGTGGCTGTCCCCAGTGGCTGAGGTTGGTTCAGTGGGTTGAGTAGGTTTCCTGGTTGGGGGAACTTGTGCCTCTGTTCTGGTGGATGAGGCTGGATCTTGTCTTTCTGTTGGGCAGGTCCACATCTGGTGGTGTGTTTGGGGATGTTGGTAGCCTTATTATGATTTTAGGCAGCCTCTCTGCTAATGGATGGGGCTGTAGACCTGTCTTGCTCTTTGCTGGGGATAGGGTGTCCAGCACTGTTCGTTGCTGGTCCTTGAGTGAAGCTGGGTCTTGGTGTTGAGATGGAGATCTCTGGGAGATTTTCGCCATTTGATATTGCGTGGACCTGGGAGTTCTCTTGTGGACCAGTGTCCTGAGGTTGGTTCTCCCACCTCAGAGACACAGCCCTGATGCCTGGCTGGAGCTCCAAGAGCCTTTAATCCACACGGCTCAAAATAAAAGGGAGAAAAAATAGAAAGGAAAGGAATGGAAGGAAGGAAGGAGGGAAGGAAGGAAGGAAGAAAGGAAGGGAGGAAGGAAGGAGGGAAGGAAGGAAGGAAGAAAGGAAGGGAGGAAGGAAGGAGGGAAGGAAGGAAGGAAGAAAGGAAGGGAGGAAGGAAGGAAGGAAGAAAGCAAGAAAGGAAGGAGGGAAGGAGGAGAGGAAGAAAGGGAGGAAGGAAGAGAGGAAGGAAGGGAGAAAGAAAGGGAGGACTGAAGGAAGGAAGAAAGGAAGGAGGGAGGGAAGAATGGACGGAAGAACGGGAGAAAGAAAGGAAGAAGACAAAATAAAGTAGGATAAAATATAGTTATTAAAATAAAAAATAATTATTAAGAAGAAAAATTTCTATAAAAAAAAACAAAAAACGGGTCGGTCTAACCCTAGGACAAATGGTGCTAGCAAAGCTATACAGACAAAATCTCACACAGCAGCACACACATACACACTCACAAAAAGAAAAAAAGGGGAAAATAATAGTATATCTTGCTCCCAAAGTCCACCTCCTCAACTTGGGATATTTCGCTGTCTATTCAGGTTTTCCACAGATGCAGGGCACTTCAAGCTGACTGTGGAGCTTTAATCCGCTGCTTCTGAGGCTGCTGGGAGAGACCTCCCCCTCTCCTCTTTGTTCGCACAGCTCCTGGGGTTCAGCTTTGGACCTGGCCCTGCCTCTGCGTGTAAGTAGTCCGAGGGCGCCTGCCCTTCGCTCAGACAGGACAGGGTTAAAGGAGCAGCTGATTCGGGGGCTCTGGCACAGGCCGGGGGGAGGGAAGGGCACGGATGCGGGGCGAGCCCGCAGCTGCAGAGGCCGGCGTGATGATGCACAGGCCCGAGGCACGTCGCGCGTTCTCCCGGGGAAGCTGTCCCGGGATCCCGGGACCCCAGCAGTGGCGGGCTGCACAGGCTCCCGGGAGGGGCAGTGTGGAGAGTGACCTGTGCTCGCACACAGGCCTCTTGGTGGCGGCAGCAGCAACCCTAGCGTCCCACACCCGTTTCTACTGTCCGTGCTGACAGCCGCAGCTCGTGCCCGTTTCTGGAGCTCCTTTACGAGGTGCCCTTAATCCCCTCTCCTCGCGCCCCAGGAAGCAAAGAGGCAAGAAAAGGTCTCTTGCCTCTTCGGCAGCTCCAGACTTCAACCGGATTCCCTCCCGGCCAGCCGTGGTGCGGTAACCCCTTCAGGCTGTTTTCACTCTGCCAACTCCAGACCTTTCCCTGGGATCCGACTGAAGCCCGAGGCTCAGCTCACGGTGGAGCAGATAAGCCTCTTGGGCTGGTGAGTGCTGATCCGCACCGATCCTCTGCGGGAATCTCTCCGCTTTGCCCTCCGCACCCTGTGGCTGCGCTCTCCTCCGCGGCTCCGGAACTTCCCCCTCCGCCACCCTCAGTCTCCGCCCGCGAAGGGGCTTCTAGTGTGTGGGAACCTTTCCTCCTTCACGGCTCCCTCCCACTGGCGTAGGTCCCGTCCCTATTCTTTGTCTCTGTTTATTCTTTTTTCTTTTGCCCTACCCAGGTACGTGGGGAGTTTCTTGCCTTTTGGGAGGTCTGAGGTGTTCTGCCAGCATTCGGTGGGTGTTCTATAGTAGAAGTTCCACGTGTAGATGTATTTCTGATGTCTCTGTGAGGAGGAAGGTGATCTCCTCGTCTTATTTTTCCGCCACCTTCTTGCCTCTCCAACTGCACATATTTAAAGTTTACAACTTAATGTCTTGACAGTGACTATATCCATCACCCCCAAAAGTTTCCTCATGCCACTTTTATTAAATTCAGACTGGAGTGAAGTGGGACTATTTACAGTGGCAATCCCACTGCTGACGAGCCTGGGAGTTTTAACATGCTGTGTTTCTAACCTGGGCCAGTATATACCCCTCCTTGGGCAACCTGGTCCCCCACCACCACCACATTTCAGGGAGGTACCATGTTGATGGCAAAGTTAGCGTGGCACCCAGTGGGCATAGAGCACGCACAAAAGCCAGAACTCCTGGGCTCAATCAATCCTCCTGACCCAGACACCTAAGGCCAACCACGACAGTCCTTGGCAGATGAGCTTGTGTATTGTAACTGGCATCATAATCAGACAGAACATCAAGAACTTTAGACTACAATGTCAATCAAAGGTTTCTTAAGCTTTCTGTGATGGGTGCCTTTGTAATCTTTCTGAAATCCTAATTTTCTCGGTTATTTGTTCTCCTTTTCTAATCGTTCCAAGATTCTATTCTCTGTACTTCTTGAAGTTCTTCCTGAATTTGATCAATTTTTCTCTTCGTCTGGCACCTTGCGCTTCTGCCGAGCATAGCTCATGCTATATTGGCCAGAGGCTCTGCACACTTCCTCTTCATGTTCTTGGATTTGCTGTTGTTAGAGAATGAGCTCACCAAACAGACCCTTTTTACAATGCTTGTCACTTTCAAATCTATGATCGGTTGCTCTAAATGCCATTTTTCCAGGTGAAACTGTGGTGAAAAAATCTTTCAATAATCTAGACTTTCAACAATCTTGTCAAAGCTGGATGCCAACTTTGCAAGGTCCTCTATTAGGAAGAGCTTTTCTGATTTTCTCTAACAATATAACCATCAATCTTCTACACAATATCAGGTTCAATCCATTTATAGTCACTAAGGTCACAGATCATATATTTCCACTGATCAAAAGTCTTTTGGGCTGTACGGCAGCTCCCAGCAGCAGATGCTAGTATGAGACATGGAAGTTTTAAATACATTGTAGCTAATCTTCCTGGCCAAAACGTCCCACGGGGCTAGTATCCATATTTAATTGGAGAAAGTTTCAGTTGGAGACCAGAAGTGCTGAAATGATACCCTGAATTGGGGTCTCTGAAGCTTTTAAGATATGATGATGTGGATGGTAAATACTTCGTGAAACCTGTTGCAGTTTTTTTTAGTGCTAAGCCTCCTTTTATTCCAGAGCTATGTTTCTCCAAGTATTGGCAGACCAGGGCAGTCCTGCATAGTCACCACATCCCACATCCCGCCGGCCAGCAGTTCACACAGGCTCCAAGAGGGCCACGCAGGAGCCCGGTGTCTGCCCTAGTCTGGCTCCTGCTCCAGGAGTGACACAGGAAGAGGCCCTCGTCCACCAGGGGCACAGAGCAGCCATGTGGCCAAACCATTGGTGCAGGGACTTCTGTAGGGACCTGCCTGGCACCTGTATTTAGTCCATCAGGCAAACAACCCCCTCACCCTTCCCAGGGGTCTGCACAAAGGGCCTGAGAAGAACTAACATGAGCGCCTAGAGCCTGTCCTCATGGCACTTTTTAATCCCTTCCTCCCGTACCTCCTGTCCCTCTCCCCCTGCTGCCCTGCTCTGGCAGCCACTGATCTGTTTTCTGTCCTTATTAAATTGCATTTTCTAGATTTTATATAAACTGGAACAGTTTATTTTTGTCAAGCTTCTTTCACTCTTCATAATTATCTTAACATTCATCCATCATGTCATGTATATCAGTAGTTCATTTTTACTGCTGGGTATATTCCACTGAATGGATGGACATATAGTTTGTTTATGCATTCATGTGTTGATGAATATGTGTGTTGTTTCCAGTATTATCTGGTTCAAATAAAGCTGCTAAGAACATTCATTTTCAAATCTTTCTGTATGGATGTATATTTTTATTTCATTTGTCCAAAGTGGTTGTGCCATCTTATATTCCAAAAGCAGTGTATGAGAGTTCTGGGTTCTCTATTTCCATATTTGGCCATCAAGTTCTCTTTTTAGCCAACATTTGGCATGATCAGTTGTTCATCTTAGGTATTTTTATTTGTAACATTTCCATTTAATGTTCCTTTATATCTTCTATTTCTTTGCTGAGACGTTCTTTTTAAAAAAATTTGTTTCAAACATGTTTATAATTGCTTGTTGAAACACTTTTATGATGGCTGCTTTAAAATCCTTATTAACATCTAACATCTGACAGCTCTGTCATCTCAGTGTCTTTTTTCATTCAGTTTGAGATCATTTGGTTCTTGATATAACAAATGATTTTCATTTGCTACCTGGACATTTTGTATTCTACGTTATAAGACTGGATTTTATTGAAATTTTCTGTTTTAACATGCTTCCTCTAACACTGCTGCTGTGGTTGAAGGGGGCACCACAGCACCTTATTACTGTCAGGTGTGGATGGAAGTCCAGTTTTTCCCCTCAGCTTCTGTTGACACCTGCAGTAGAGGGACTTTTGTTATTGCTGGGTGGGGGTGGGAATTCAGGCTCCACCCTAGGCTCCCACTGATACCAATCTGCCTAGGAGGGGTTGCTTCATTACTTTTCCTTATCTGACCTCCACTATCACCATAGCAGTGTCCCCTGTTATTGCTGAGCAATGAAGAAGGTCTTGACTGTCCAATAGTTCTCCTCTGATACCCTTCCTTAGAGAAGGAGAAGGCTACCTCCTTGCCGTGGATGGGGTGAAAGTACAGTCTCTACATGTGGTCTCTGCTGACATTTCATAAGGGAGGCTGCCTTGTTGCCCCTGAGTGAAAAGTAAGCATTTACCCTCCACTAGGGCTCCTCTGACACCACACTGTCAAAGAAAGGGAGGAGGTGGCTTGTTACTACCAGGTACAGGTGTAACTCCCAACATGGCCATCACTAACACAGCGGGGCTGCAATATTTCAATTTATGCTATAAATTGAATGGATTATTAAGCTTGGATGATTATTGGATGATTGGATGATTATTACATTTGGATGATGATTATTATTAAATTATGCTTCCCCTTTTTAATATCGGAATAATTACTTTGTGCCTTCTGTCATAAATATAGTGATTTAGACTGTTCTGACCCTGATCATTCTTTGCCAATATTATATGCCTTCTTATCTGTTGTTTAACATTTCATAGTAGTATTTATTATTCATATACGTTGGTGTACCTCAAATTTAAGGTAGTCTCTCCTGAATGTTATCACTTTATAGCTTCTGCCATTAGCAATTTTTCCAAAAAGTTGTTAAGAATATCTTTTAGCCAGTTTCATCTTTTCATAAAATAAATTTATATACTAAGTTTTATACTCGCCACGTTTTTCCCTAAGATTCTCAACCCCAACCATTTACAAATGCTTGATCATAAATTCTGTGCCAGCATAGATGTTTAAGTAGATCATAAGGTTAAGGAAGTTAATTATAACTCAAATTGCATGTACTGTACCTCCTAAGGTTTTAATACTCAGATCCTATAGATGATAATACTGAATTCACAGCGAAATAAAAATCGCAATGCTTAATATTTAGTATTTGCTCAATAAATATTAATTCACTCTCCTTCATTTCTAAATTTTATAGACTTAAAAAATTTCAAGATATGAGAAAGTGCTGAAAATTCATGTTTAGTTTGGAAATATATAAATTAGTGGTTTAAACTCTGTATTCAGTCAGCAGGCTCTTTTTATCTTTCCAGTTATTCTGTTGAGGAGGTGCTTAATGAGTATGTTTTAGATATCACAAAAGTAAAACTCACTAAGACAATAAGCCCTTACTCCAATGCAATTCAACAAATATGCTTTGAGTGCCCATTAAGTCTAAGGCACTGGACAAAGTACTGAGGAGGCTACACATATGAATAAGACCCAGTTTCTGCCCTCTAACATGGCAAAAATGAATCACTGACAAGGGCAAGAATGGAAAAGAAGTCTATTACAGAGTCGTTGCAAAGCACTGTAATTTTATGCAAGTGCACTGAAGGAATGGAGAGATAGAGCAGCATAGAGAAAAGGGAAATGTGGCAAGATGCTGGGAACCTTGCACGAGGGGTTTTCTAGGTTTCCATGGAAACAGTTAGACTTGAATGCATGGGTGCATAAGGCAGTCTTACCAGGTGCCTGTTGTTTGTTTGGAGGAGGAAAAAAATTACATTTCCATGACACTTACAGATTAGCTGAGCAAGTAGCTTTCCAAAGTGATATACTTGCAGAAAAACAGATAAACACTGTCCAGAGTGAAAATGTTTGTATTCTCCAGGGCCAGCTGGGTAATTAGATCTCCTCTTAGAAAGGACGAGGTGGCAGTTTGTACTTTCTGACCATTTTATCCAAGATAGCAAGATCTTCTACACAGAAGCAATTTTCTGGGGGAAAAAAATCTAGTAATATTTAGGTAGACAGTAGGAAAGAAAATTGAAAATGGGAGAAAAATAGCCCAAGAGAGAACCATGCAGACATTTTGGAGGTTACTAAAATAAGACAAGGAGTAAGAGTTTGTGTCCACATAGGAAGTTATGAAATATTTATAATGACATTGAGACATTGAGGCATTTGGCAGTGTAGTGAAGCGGTACTTTCTGTAGTGAATTGGGATTTAAGAACGCAACACCCAACCATCCATCATAGATCAAGTGGTGACAAAGAAAAAATGAAAATTAGACAATGTTGCAAATAGAATCTAACTATATGGGTATAGTCTGAGTTTAGCAAAATATACAGTTTAATTTCACACATTTCAGGGACACAGAAGACAAAATGTTATACTTGCTTCTTCCCAACACAGTAGTGTCGCTGCCAGCACGACCGAGGGCTCGAATTCAGGCGGCAAGGGGATGAGGAAAAAGTTTAAGAGGAAAGAGTGAGGACGGGAGGGACACCAGGAGCCATTGCAAACAAGTGTCAATTTTATTGTTTATATGCACAGCTTTTATAAAATGCAGTTACAGGGAGCTCAGGGAGTTAAAGCATACTAGGTTCTGTTTAAGATTAGGTTAGTTTCTTTCTCATGGGAACAGTTTGTCCTTCATCCTGCTAGCTTCTTGATAACAATATTTCTACCGTCTGTGTTTGCACCCAAAGTTTCTGCTATGACTGGGCATATTGTTCCTGACCTTGTGATAAACATTAGCAAAAAGGGGGGTTTTCATCTGTCCATAATGGGCTTCACTTGCACCTGTCATGCACTGATCACCTCGGGGGGAAACGTGCGTTGGAGAAGTCCCAAGAGCGTTGGCTCAACCTTATTGAGGCATGCATGAATGCCTGCCTCTATTTTGGGAGCCTGTGCTCAATTGGTCATTCTCCTCCAGGCCGAATACCCTTAATGGGCATGGCGCGCTCCACACAGTAGATAGGTTAGGTAGGTAAGTAGGTAGGTAGATAGATAGATAGATGCTGTTTATGCAATGATTGACTTGTTTGTTGAATCCTAATAGCATAAATAATAGTGATGAAAGTCACAACAAACCCTCAAAGAACATGAAAACAATGAAATCACATGCAAATTCTGTCAAAAAGTTATAGCATAAATTAAGGATTATTTCTTAAATCCTGTGTCATGCAGAATAAAGTATTCAGAAGGACATGTTCATTGGAAAAATCTGTCATATGCTATCTTTCCTTCCATTTAAATATTTCAGTGTTCTTCAGCAAAGTTTTATAATTTTAACATTCACAACTTGAACATCATTTGTTGGATTTATTCACCAACAGTTTATAGTTTTTATTGCTATTTTATTGTATTTGGGGGTTTTTTTGTTTGCTTTTTGGGTTTTTTTATACAGCAGGTTCTTATTAGTCATCAATTTTATGCACATCAGTGTATACATGTCAATCCCAATAGCCCAATTCATCACACCAACAGCAACAAACCCCCGCCGCTTTCCCCACTTGGTGTCCATACATTTGTTCTCTACATCTGTGTCTCAATTTCTGCTGGGCAAACCAGTTCATCTGTACCATTTTTCTAGTTTCCACATATATGTGTTAAATTACGATATTTGTTTTTCTTTCTGACTTACTTCACTCTGTATGACAGTCTCTAGATCCTTCCAAGTCCCAACAAATGACCCAATTTCATTCCTTTTCATGGCTGAGCAATATTCCATTGTATATATGTACCACATCTTCTTTATCCATTCGTCTGTCGATGGGCATTTAGGTTGCTTCCATGACCTGGCTATTGTAAATACTGCTGCAATGAACACTGAGGTGCGTGTGTCTTTTTGAACTATGGTTTTCTCTGGGTATATGCCCAGTAGTGGAATTGCTGGAACATATAGTAATTCTATTTTTAGTTTTTTAAGGAACCTCCATACTCTTCTCCATAGTGGCTGTATCAATTTACATTCCCACCAACAGTGCAAGAGGGTTCCCTTTTCTCCACACCCTCTCCAGCATTTGTTGTTTGTAGATTTTCTGATGACACCTATTCTAACTGATGTGAAATGATACCTCATTGTAGTTTTCATTTTCATTTCTCTAATAATTAGTGATGTTGAGCAGCTTTTCATGTGCTTCTTGGCCATCAGTATGTCTTCTTTAGAGCAATGTCTATTCAGGTCTTCTGCCTATTTTTCGATTGGGTTGTTTGTATTTTTTTTTTTTTTTTTGTGGTACGCGGGCCTCTCACTGTTGTGGCCTCTCCCGTTGCGGAGCACAGGCTCCAGACGCACAGGCTCAGCGGCCATGGCTCACGGGCCCAGCCGCTCCGCGGCATGTGGGATCTTCCCGGACCGGTGCACGAACCCGTATCCCCTGCATCGGCAGGCGGATTCTCAACCACTGCGCCACCAGGGAAGCCCGGTTGTTTGTATTTTTAATGTTGAGCTGCATGAGCTGTTTATATATTTTGGAGATTAACCCTTTGTCAGTTGCTTCATTTGCAAATATTTTCTCCCATTCTGAGGGTTTTCTTTTGGTCTTGTTTATGGTTTCCTTTGCTATGCAAAAGCTTTTAAGTTTCATTAGGTCCCATTTGTTTATTTTTGTTTTTATTTCCATTACTCTAGGAGGTGTGTCAAAAAATATTTTACTGGGATTTATGTCAGAGTGTTCTTCCTATGTTTTCTTCTAAGAGTTTTATAGTGTCCGGTCTGACATTTAGGTCTCTAATCCATTTTGAGTTTATTTTTGTGTATGGTGTTAGGGAGTGTTCTAATTTCATTCTTTTACAGGTAGCTGTCCAGTTATCCCAGCACCAGTCATTGAAGAGACTGTCTTTTCTCCATTATATATGCTTGCCTCCTTTGTCATAGATTAGTTGACCGTAGGTGCGTGGGTTTATCTCTGGGCTTTCTATCTTGTTCCATTGATCTATGTTTCTGGTTTTGTGTCAGTACCATATTGTCTTGATTACTATACCTTTGTAGTATAGTCTGAAGTCAGGGAGTCTGATTCCTCCAGCTCCATTTTTTTCCCTCAAGACTGCTTTGGCTATTTGGGGTCTTTTGTGTCTCCATACAAACTTTAAGGTGTTTTGTTCTAGTTCTGTAAAAAATGCCATTGATAATTTGATAGGGATTGCATTGAACCTGTAGATTGCTTTGGGTAGTATCATTTTCACAATATTGATTCTTCCAATCCAAGAACATGGCATATCTCTCCATCTGTTGGTATCATCCTTAATTTCTTTCATCAGTGTCTTATAGTTTCTGCATACAGGTCTTTTTTCTCCCTAGGTAGGTTTATTACTAGGTGTTTTATTCTTTTTGTTGCAATGGTAAATGGGAGTGTTTCCGTAATTTCTCTTTCAGATTTTTCATCATTAGTGTATAGGAATGCAAGAGATTTCTGTGCATTAATTTTGTATCCTGCAACTTTACCAAATTCATTGATTAGCTCTGGTAGTTTTCTGGTAGCATCTTTAAGATTCTCTATGTATAGTGTCATGTCATCTGCAAACAATGACAGATTTACTTCTTCTTTTCCAATCTGTATTCCTTTTACTTCTTTTTCTTCTCTGATTGCCGTTGCTAGAACTTCCAAAACTATGTTGAATAATAGTGGTGAGAGTGGACCTCCTTGTCTTGTTCCTGATGTTAGAGGAAATGCTTTCAGTTTTTCACCATTGAGAATGATGCTAGCTGTGGGTTTGTCATATATGGCCTTTATTATGTTGAAGTAGGTTCCCTCTAGGCCCACTTTCTGGAGAGTTTTTAACATAAATGGGTGTTGAATTTTGTCAAAAGCTTTTTCTGCATCTAATGAGATGATTGTATGGTTTTTGTCCTTCAATTTGTTAATATGGTGTGTCACATTGATTGGTTTGCGTATATGGTAGAATCCTTGCATTCCTTGGATAAACTCCACTTGATCATGGTGTACAATCCTTTCAATTGCTGCTGGATTCTGTTTGCTAGTATTTTGTTGAGGAGTTTTGCATTTATGTTCATCAGTGATATTGGCCTGTAGTTTCCTTTTTTTGTAATATCTTAGTCTGGTTTTGGTATCGGGTCGATGGTGGCTTTGTAGAATGAGTTTGGGAGTGTTCCTCCCTCTGGTATATTTTGGAAGAGTTTGAGAGGGATGAGTGTTTTCTCTTCTCTAAATTTTTGATAGAATTCACCTGTGGAGCCGTCTGGTCCTGGACTTCTGTTTGTTGGAAGACTTTTAATCACAGTTTCAATCACACTTGTGATTGGTCTGTTCATAATTTCAGTCTTGTTCAGTCTTGGAAGGTTATAGCTCTCTAACAATTTGTCCATTTTTTCCAGATTGCCCATTTTATTGGCATAGAGTTGTTTGTAGTAGTCTCTTAGGATGCTTTGTATTTCTGTGGTGTCTGTTGTAACTTCCCCTTTTTCATTTCTAATTTTATTGATTTGTGTCCTCTCGCTCTTTTTCTTGATGAGTCTGGCTAATGGTTTATCAATTTTGGTTATCTTCTCAAAGAACCAGCTTTTAGTTTTATTGTTCTTTGCTATTGTTTTCTTTGTTTCTATTTCATTTTTTTCTGCTCTGATCTTTATGATTTCTTTCCTTCTGCTAACTTTGGGTTTTGTTTGTTCTTCTTTCTCTAGTTCCTTTAGGTGTAAGTTTAGATTGTTTATTTGAGATTTTTCTTGTTTCTTGAGGTAGGCTTGTATAGCTATAAACTTCTCTCTTAGAACTGCTTTTGCTGCATCCCATAGGTTTTGGATCATCGTGTTTTCATTGTCATTTGTGTCCAGGTATTTTTTTTTATTGCTTCAGGGATCTCTTAGTTATTTAGTAATGTATTGTTTATCCTCCATGTATTTGTGTTTTTTACGTTATTTTCCCTGTATTTCATTTCTAATCTCACAGCATTGTGGTCAGAAAAGATGCTTGATATGATTTCAATTTTCTTAAATTTACTGAGCCTTGATCTGTGACCCACGGTGTGATCTATCCTGGAGAATGTTCTGTGTGCACTTGAGAAGAAAGTGTAATCTGCTGTTTGGGGATGGAATGTCCTATAAATATCAATTGAATCTATATGGTCTATTGCGTCATTTAAAGCTTCTGTTTCTTTATTTATTTTCATTTTGGATTATCTGTCCATTGGTGTAAGTGAAGTGTTAAAGTCCCCCACTGTTATTGTGTTACTGTCAATTTCCTCTTTTATAGCTGTTAGCAGTTGTCTTGTGTATTGAGGTGCTCCTATATTGGGTGCATATATATTTATAATTGTTATATCTGCTTCTTGGATTGATCCCTTGATCATTACATAGTGTCCTTCCTTGTCTCTTGTAGCATTCTTTATTTTAAAGTCTATTTTATCTGATATGAGTATTGCTACTCCAGTTTTCTTTTGATTCCCATTTGCATGGAATATCTTTTTCCATCCCCTCAGTTTCAGTCTGTGTGTGTCCCTAGATCTGAAGTAGGTCTCTTGTAGACTGCATATATATGGATCTTGTTTTTGTATCCATTCAGCAAGCCTGTGTCTTTTGGTTGGAGCTTTTAATCCTTTCACGTTTAAGATAATTATTGATATGTATGCTCCTTTGACCATTTTCTTAATTGTTTTGGGTTTGTTCTTGTAGGTCCTTTTCTTCTCTTGTGTTTCCCACTTAGAGAAGTACCTTTAGCATTTGTTGTAGAGCTGATTTGGTGGTGCTGAATTCTCTTAGCTTTTGCTTGTCTGTAAAGTTTTTGATTTCTCCATCGAATCTGAATGAGATCCTTGCCGGGTAGAGTAATCTTGGTTGTAAGTTCTTCCCTTTCATCACTTTAAGTGTATCATGCCACTCCCTTCTGGCTTGTAGAGTTTCTGCTGAGAAATCACCTGTTAACCTTATGGGAGTTCCCTTGTATGTTATTTGTTGTTTTTCCCTTGCTGCTTTCAATAATTTTTCTTTGTCTTTAATTTTTGCCAATTTGATTACTATGTGTCTTGGCATGTTTCTCTTTGGGTTTATCCTGTATGGGACTCACTGCACTTCCTGGACTTGGGTGGCTATTTCCTTTCCCATGTTAGGGAAGTTTTTGACTATAATCTCTTCAAGTATTTTCTTGGATCCTTTCTCTCTTCTCCTTCTGGGACCCCTATAATGCGAATGTTGTTGCGTTTATTAATGTTGTCCCCAAGGTCTCGTAGGCTGTCTTCTTTTTTCATACTTTTTTCTTTATTCTGTTCTGCAGCAGTGAATTCCACCATTGTGTCTTCCACGTCACTTATCCATTCTTCTGCCTCAGTTATTCTGCTATTGATTCCTTCTAGTGTATTTTCCCTTTCAGTTATTGTATTGTTCATCTGTGTTTGTTTGTTCTTTAATTCTTCTAGGTCTTTGTTAAACATTTCTTGCATCTTCTCAATCTTTTCCTCCATTCTTTTCCGAGGTCCTGGATCATCTTCACTATCATTATTCTGAATTCTTTTTCTGGAAGTTTGCCTATCTCCACTTCATTTAGTTGTTTTTCTTTGGTTTTATCTTGTTCCTTCATCTGGTACATAGCCCTCTGCCTTTTCATTTTGTCTATCTTTCTGTGAATGTGGTTTTTGTTCCACAGGCTGCAGGATTGTAGTTCTTCTTGCTTCTTCTATCTGCCATCTGGTGGATGAGGCTATCTAAGAGGCTTGAGCAGGTTTCCTAATGGGAGGGACTGGTGGTTGGTAGAGCTGGGTGTTGCTCTGGTGGGCAGAGCTCAGTAAAACTCTAATCTGCTTGTCTGCTGATGGGTGGGGCTGTGTTCTCTCCCTGTTGGTTGTTTGGCCTGAGACGACCCAACTGTGGAGCTTACCTGGCTCTTTGGTGGAGCTAATGGCAGACTCTGGGAGGGCCAACGCCAAGGAGTACATCCCAGAACTTCTGCTGCCAGTGTCCTTGTCCTCACGGTGAGCCACAGCCACCCCCCGCCTCTGCAGGAGACCCTCCAACACTAGCGGGTAGGTCTGATTCAGTGTCCCCTGGGGTCACTGATCCTTCCCCTGGGTCCCGAGGAGCACACTACTTTGTGTGTTCCCTCCAATAATGGAGTCTCTGTTTCCCCCAGTCCTGTCAGAGTCCTGCAATCAAATCCCACTAACCTTCTAAGTCTGATTCTCTAGGAATTTCTCCTCCCATTGCCGGACCCCCAGGTTGGGAAGCCTGATGTGGGGCTCAGAACCTTCACTCCAGTGGGTGGACATCTGTAGTATAAGTGCTCTCCAGTTTGTGAGTCACCCACCCAGCAGTTATGGGATTTGATTTTATTGTGATTGCGCCCCTCCCACAGTCTCATTGTGGCTTCTCCTTTGTCTTTGGATATGGGTATCTTTTTTGCTAAGTTCCAGTGTCTTCTGTCGATGATTGTTCATCAGTTAGTTGTGATTCTGGTGTTCTCACAAGAGGAAGTGAGAGCACTTCCTTTTATTCTGCTATCGTGGTTTGTGGGCTATTCCTATTTTAAATGGTGTTATCTCTTCTATTTGTTAATTTATGCTTTCTATTTGTTTTTTGCTGGTGACTAGATCTGAATTGATACTTGTGTGTTTAATCTCACTTCCAGCAATATTGCTCTAGTTCTATTGATTGTCTCTAGGTACTTTAAAATTTCCTATGAAAACAATAACATATCCAATAAGACTATTATTTATTCCTTTCCAATCTTTACACCTTAATTTACTTTCCATATTTTATTCTGGTTTTGGGCTTCTACTATAGTGTTAAATAGAAGTAGTAGAAGTGGCAATCCCTGTCTTGTTCTTAAATCTAAAGGGAACTATTCCAACATTTACCCATTTTTAATTGTACATATTGTAGGGTGTATTTTGGTTATCTTGTATCAAGTTAGTTTCCTTTTATTTTAGCTTATTAAATTGGTCTTGAATTTTATTAAGAATTTTTTATGTATCTAGTGAGGTGAGCATATTTTTTTCTATAATCTATTAATGCAGTGAATTAAATATATACACTTTCTATTAAAAATATCATTGCATTCCTGGGATGTACCCAACTTGTTTATGGTGCATTTTTTGAGAGTACTGTTTTCTTTGCTAATATTTTGTTTAGGACTCATGCAATCATGAGGAAAATGGGCTCTAATATTTATTTTAATTGATCTAGTTTTGGGTTTTATCAGTCAGAATGAATTATACTGCACCACAGTAAAAACACTTCCAAAATTTTAGTGGCTAAAACATTATACTTTTATTTATTGCTCATGCTACATGCTCATCTCACCTCAGTCATACAGAGACTCAGAATGACAGAGCTTTCACCATCTGGAACATCACCAGTCACCAGGGAGAGAAGGACATAACAAAGCATGCACTGACTATTAAGGACTTTTCCTGGAAGTTACACAAATCATAGCTACTTATATTTCCTTGAGCAAAGCCAGGTCAAATGGCCATGGCTCTCATCAAAGAATTAGGCAATTGTAATTGTAGATTTGTCAGAGGGGAATAACTAAAAGATTGATAAATAGCTCTAAAGACTGCCATAGTCCACACTTCTGGTAAGAAAACATTTAGTCTTCTGTCCTACTCACATACAAAATATATCCCCCTCCACTCAAAGGAATTAATACAAAAGTCCTTTCTAATCATGACATAAATTCCACAACCCAAGATATTTAAGGAATATAGTGGCTTTGTGCAGTATTGTAGTATTAGGTCTGGAAGTGACTCTTCTTGATTTGAAGGCCTATAAAGTCCTCCAAAATCCAATATGCAGTAATGGAACCAGGACTGATTACTGCAGTAATCATTCTGACAGAGGAAGAATTGGAGTCACAGAGCAAACATTGATCCCAGAAAATAGAGATTTGTCTGTAGCAATTCTCAAAAATTTCCAAAAGACATATTGAGGATTTCCCCCCAAAGTTGGTGGGGAGTGATTCTTGAATAAGCACTGGTTCTCCTCCTTAGGACAGCTAACTTGTCCAATTTTCTCCCTGGATAATTTTTCTTTTTCTTCCCCCTCATCCCCCCCTTTTTTATTACATTATTCTCCTTGGCTGTATCTGAATTGGACATCAGCAAGATGTTCTTCTTGGAACCTGAGCAACTCTCTCAGCTGACTTCTTGCCTATAGATAGTTGGGAGCCCCAGGATCTTTTTAAGTATCAAACAGTTATGGTCTATTTTAGTCCAAGCTGTTGATTCTTTTGACAGCACAATTTTCTAAAACATAGTTTTTGCTTCTCTATTTTACTGCAGTCAGCTCTATGAGCAATGACCACACCTAAGTTTCTTTTAAATCACGGTTCTCACTTTGAATATTTCTTTACTGTCTCTTCCCCTTGCCTCTCTCTCTTTCTCCACTTAGCTATGTATGTATATCTAAAGCTTGTATGAATGCCTCCGTTACTGCAATTGTTGCTTTTACCAAGTATTTAGCCACTACATAATAAAGACCCTCACTCTTCTAGTCTATGGTAAAAACTGTCCTCATTATCAAGCATATAAGCTATTGAGCCAATACCACATAGTTAGTGTTGTTTGATAGCACTCTGTATATCAAGGTACCAGTATCTGTCAGCATAAGCCTGATTTTTCTGTGTATGATATTATGATTTATAATAAGAAATATAGATGCAGTCTTTGTCCACTGTTCTTGGCACAGAGCTCTTAAAACCCTTGGAATTTCCTTTGAGGAGAGTGATAAATGTGTCTCTTGTTATGTGAATGAGCTGATTTTGGACCAGCTGGTTGCCAGAGCCCTGTGATTAGATGGAGACTTAAAGCTCACCTCCCCACTCTACCCCACACACACCCCCTGACCTCCAAGGAGGAAAGAAGTGTTGGAGATTGAGTTTAGTTGTCAGTGGCCAATGATTTAATCAATTATACCTATGTATTGGAGCCTCCCATAAAAAACCAAAAAGAGGGGGATCAGAGAGCTTCCCAGTTGGTGAACATGTGGAGATTTGGAGAGAGTAGCATACCTGGAAAAGGCATGGAAGCTCCATGCCCTTTTCCTGTACTTTGCTCTATGCACTTCTTCCATCTGGATGTTCCTGAGTTATATTCTTTTTTAGTAAACCATTAATCTCGTAAGTAAAATGTTTCTCTGATTTCTGTGAGCCACTCTAGCAAATTAGTCAGAACTAAGGAGGGGGTCTTGGGAACCTCCAATCTATAGCCGGTTGGTCAGAAGCATAGGTGATAACCTGGGCTTGTGACCGGCATCTTTACTGGGGGGGGTGGGGGGCCTTATGGGGCTGAGCCCTTAACCTATGGATTCTGATGCTATCTCCAGGTAGATAGTGGCAGAACTGTGTCAAAATGTAGGACGTTCAGCTGGGTCCAGAGAAATGCTTGTTGGTGGTGTGAGGGGAACCACACACACATACACACACACACACACACACACACACACACACACACACACACGCTGGAATTGGATCCAGGAACCCAAAATACTATGGTAGCAAACAATACCCAAATCTTACGGACTTAAAATAACAAAGTTTAAAAAAAAAAAAAAAGTTTTACAACGTTCTTATGATTTGAGGTCGGTTGAGACTCCTCCAAGTCATCCTCACTTGGAGGAACAGGATGATGAAGTCCTCACTTATCACCCTGGCAGGGTAAAGGGAATGTTGCAAACCACATGCTGGCTCTCAATGACTTCCTAACTAATCGGCCAAAGCAAATCATGTGCTTGTGTCTACATGCAACTGGATGGGAAGGTGCAGTATTACCACATGCCTGGAAGAAGGAAGAAAAGAATATGAGAAATTATTATGCTATTTACTATATGTATCAAATTAATTTTTTTCAGCTGAAGAAGTATGGGTAAAAGAAAATTGGATGCAAATATTGGCCGTGATTGTTTCAGCTCTGACCATGCTGGAACCCTCAGGCTAATATGAGCATTGGGTCTTCCTGATAGAGGGGGTCCTATTATAATGATGGAAGCATCAAGCCATTAGGCCTGATACCACTAAACATTCTCAACATTGTACGAACTCATGTTATTCAGTCTCATGCTCACCAAATTATCTTCTAATAAATTATCTTTCTATGATAGCTTGCTCTCAAGGAAAAAAAAAAAAACACTAGGGAGATGTGAACAGTCTGTCACTTTATGGTCATAATTCCCAGTGAAATTTAGTAAATCAGGATTATGCTTTTTTATCTTGTGTGAGATTTGTAGCATGAGTTGGCATCACCAAATCTGATTATCTCTGCTACACTGACATGATCAAACTCAGAAAAGTGGTCAATTCTGAGGAAAACTGCTGCTTGAAAATCTGGAGGCAGGGGGAATCAACCAGACATTTTTTTTCCTTTGACTGAGGACCATATGAAACTTCATTTCTAAAAAATCAAAAACAAACAACAAATCAAAAATCTTGCATTTCTTCCTTTCTTCAAAAGATGTAAAGTAAAAAATGTAAGACAAGGAGGTGTGGAAGGAAGAGGCCTTAAAATGTGTTTAGATCAGAATCAGCTGGAGGCTGTTTTTCCCTAGCTACTTCTAGGGGAGAATCTGGGCACTAGATCAGAGACTACAGCTTAAAACAAGTCAAGCAGAAAACACACGAGTATAAAGCACAGTGAGGTGTTGCTGAGCGTGGTGAAAATCAGCCCTGGCTGGTGGAAGGAGCCGAGAGCAGACTCAGAACAGGCTCAGAAGATCTCCACTTGGTTCAGAACACCCTCCATCATCCCTGTCCCACTGGCCTTTTTGCTGGTCGTTATACACAACAAGCTCAATGGATTGTGAATTGGTTGTTACCCCTGCCTGAAATGCATTCTCACCAAATTGTTCACCACGAGTACAAACATGGGCAAGAGGGTAGGTGGGCAAAAGCATGTTCTGGCTGTGTTGGCAAGTTCTTGTGCCCTTTTTGAACCATAACAGTGATAATAAATGCTTACCAAATGCTTAATGAATCAATATGAGAGCAGTAGATGGCAAAATCACTTATTCCTTTCTTAGAAGAGAAGGCCAGCCGTCAAGCCCTTGTTGACACAGCATATTGACAAAGGAGGCAGAGGAACAAAGAGAAACCTGCAGCTATGACATGTTCACAGGTTTTTTCTAAGTAGGACTAATCCTCGTAGGCTTATACTGTGGTAAAACACAGGACGATAAATGAGAGTCAGGAAGTTCTGAGTTTGGTGATCTTGCTCAATGCATGGTAAATCAAAGCTAAATTATTGCACAGAATACCTGTTACATGAGTGGCTTCACCACAAGCCAGAAAGAATTCTTGTTAGCCTGGAGTAGGGCACCTATCTCTAAGATGGTCACGTCTCCCTGTTTTCTACCACTTAACTTCTATATCAATCCCCCATAAAGAACAATCTCCATTTAGAGGTGAGTACAAATAAAAAATGGATTATGTTGTGCCCATCAGACTCAGGTTAAAAGGAAAGACTGAAATATGACCTCCCTCCCCAACAAAAGTGAAGTATATTACTAGGCATCAGAAAAGGACTGACCAAAAGTTTTTCACAAATTAAAATAATTTGCTTAAGATATGAAATTAAAGAAAAAAATTAAAAATTAAGAACTAAAGAAATCGTCACTGGAAGAAAAAAACTCAAGTAAAACAGGCCAGCTCTCAAATCAGAGATTAAAAAAAAACATAAAAATATAGCTTTCAAAACTCCAGGAAAAAAAATTTCCATCAATAAGGGTATACTTAAATATATTTTAGAATTTTAGAAAATTGGTGAAGGGGTATAGGAAACACAAAAATGAGTCCAGATATAGATATGAAAAAAGTAAATAATACTGGAATCAAATTAAATTACTTTTGAATATAATAAATTATTTTTGAAGAAATTCAAAACTGTCTCATCTTACAGGGGGAAAATGTATAACATTTAGATTTATCTTCTTTTCTGGAGAAAATCATTTACATCTAATTAGTTTCCTACAAATTAACATCCAACTTTAAAGAGTTGTAAAATGTCTACTGCTAATCAATGGTAAATCAAACAAAGGCTTATGTCTCTCCAGTCAGTAGATTCTTAGGCAGGTTTATCCACACAGCATGACAATGAAGGTCATGCTGTCATCCTTCTGCCTTGTGTCTATTTAGGATAATCTTTCTTAGCAACTCTTCCTTGTGATAAAAAGTAATCGCCAAATAGTATTTAATTTACATAAATGGTATTAGAATATGAATCTGTGAATTCATTTATTTTTCTCTTTCAATATTATCTCTTTTTTATATTAGAGACAGAGAGAGAGAGAGAGAAAGAGAGAGAGAGAGATTTTGTTGGTTTTTTTACTAATGCGTGGTATTCCATTAGTGTGCTTTCACAAGGTGCAGAGCTATATTCAGGGAGCAGTAAAGTGTTTGATGTGACTGGAACATAAGGTCCACAGAGAGAAATCTAGAAGATAAGGCTGGTAAGGTCAACTAAGGGCAATTTGTAAAGATCACATGTGTTATGTAATGGCATTTTATTGGTGGTGTAGCTGATGATAATGATGTAATACTAAGTTACTGTCCTTAGAAATTCATCCATTTATTCATTAGTTATCCCATTCACCAAATATTTTTAAAGGGTGATATATGAAAAAACAACAGCAATGTAATAGGCACAAAACAAAATGTGTCATGTAAGGAGACAGGTTTTATTTTCCATTCATCAAAGTGAAAAACATTACAAAGGTGATTCATTCCTTAGGTATATACTTCCTTCACCTTTTTACCTATAAATGCCCCTTCTCCTTCTTAGGACCTACTATAGATGCTATACCTTTTGAGTTTTCTCTGGTTATCCCAAGCTGGGTTAGGCATACGACTACAGTCTTTGGTAGATACTTCCATTATTGCAGTATTGCATTATTACCATGCGTTATTATCACTAGTCTATTTATTTTGTTCCCCATTGAATTTTGTATTTCATCTATTATATTAACTTTTTTTGGTAGACACATAACCCTTTATAAATGTTGGGTGAACTGAAAAATCAGTGAATAAATAGATGAATTCTCTAGGACAGTAACAACAACTGTTACTAGTGTAACAACACTAGTGTAACAACAACAACAACAAAAAAAAACCATTATCATTTTTATACCCTTTTGATTATACAAAGGACAGGAAGCCCTGGAAACTAATCTTAAGGAAAATAAATGACATGAAGATATTCATTGTAATGTTATGTTGTAATAGCAAAAATTTGAAAAACAAGTCAATAACAAATATTGGCAGATAACCATGTACATAATGGTGTATCAACTGGTTGATACATTATTCATTAAAATTACACTACGAACAGTTGCAACAGTATATAACAGTATGGAAAATACTTAAAACATAATTATAAATGTAAAAGCCCAAAAAGTTTATATTCTCAAAGAATTTTAATTACATAAATATCTACAAATGTAACAGTCAAATCAGGTGCTGATAAGATGAAAAATATTTAACTCTGTTTTTCTATTTATGTTATATAATACTTTGAATATATACACTTAAGAATTTCATTGAAATAACCCACAATTACCTGAAGAATAGAAGATGCTAAAGAAAAATTTGGGGTGCAAATTATTGGAAATAAATCATGTTTTAACTGGATATTGTCTATTGGCATCATTAATAGAAATAAAAATGATTATTAATCATATTGCAAGTAAAGTGCAATTTACATTATCTTAGAATTATAGCAAACTAAGATATTTAGGCTACTGGATAATTAAACATCAGGTTTATCCCTTCTATTCATCTTACTCCAACTTTAGAACTGAGGAAGCTAAGCTTCCCCCTTCTCTCAAATTAAGGGATTTTCAAAAGATGAACATATTAGAAATCAAGTATATTGCTTCTTTATTCTGTGCTATTACCTCCTTGGAAATATCCTGATGCCTTTTCTTATCAGGATAAGAAATTTTTTTCCATATTCAAATTCTAAGTCATGTTTGTGATTCCTTCTGTGTGAAAAATAAAGCCAATAAATGCTTAATTAAAATATTTACACATCAGAAAAACACCTCTGGAGTTTTGTTTATTTGTGACATCATACCATTTATCTCTCTATCTTTTGTCCTTGTGTTGAGCAGGCAGAACTCAGAGTCCAGGGAGAGTCTGCAGGACAGAGTAACAGAGAAAAGAGAGGTGCACGGAGAGAGATCTCTGAAGATCTACAGAGGGCCTCCCTTGAGTATTCAACTGAATACTGATCAACACATCATGCCAGGGAACTAACTGAGGCCAGGGAAAGAATCACGCATCACCACTTAAAAGGATAAGAGGTAAGACTATTCAGTGCTCATAAAGGGCAGGGAACAGTGCTTGTTTCCCTGGAGATTCTGATGATTTATGAGCCATTGTATAGGCTCTTTTCTCATTAATGAGGATTTAATTAGACTGAGCAGTGCTCTGGTCTCACCTAACAAATCTTAAAAGCTGCAGTCAATAGGATCAAACTATCTTCAAGTAATTTAACTGCATTCCAGAACAAAACTAAATGCTATCTATAGAAACACAAAAATAACTAGCATCCAATAAGGTAAAATTCACAGTGTTTTAATTCAATCAAAAATTACTAGGCATGCAAACAAACAAGGAAATAAGACCCATAACAAGCATATAAATCAGTTAATTGAAACCTGCCCAGAACTGAAACAGATGTTAGAATTAGCAGACAAGTACATTATAACAGTTATTATCACTACAACAAACTAGAGTTAACAGACTACTAGAGATGAAAATGCAATGTGTTCAGAGAACATAAGTAGTGGCATAGAAGATGGCAACAAGACCCAAATCAAACTACTAGAAATGAAAACTACAATATGTGAGGTGAAAATACACTGGATAAAATCAAAAGAAGATTAGATCTTGTAAAACAAAATATTAATGAATTTGAAGGCATAGCAGTAGAAGCTATCCAAGGAAAACAAAGACATAAAAACGAATGAGGGAAAATGAACAGAGTCTCAGTGAACTGACTTGTAGGACAACTTTAGGAGACCTAATGTACCTGTAAATAATGTCCATAAAATGATTAAACTAAATATAACTGCTCTAACTATGCCAATTAATAGGCAGTGATTGTCGGAATGGATGAAAAAGCAAGATCCAACTATTTGCTGCCTACAAGAAATGCACTTCAAATAAAAAGACAAAAATAAGTTATAAGTAAATGGATGTGAAAGCTATACCATGCTACTTTTAAGTGAAGTTAGAGTGACCATATAAATATCAGATAAAGTATATTTCAGATCAAAGAATATTATTAGCAAAAAAATTATTACATAATATTAAAAGGGTAATTTCATCAACTTGACATAACAGTCCCAAACATTTATACACTAATAACACAGTTTTGAAATATATGAAGCAAAACTTATAGAACTGCAAGGAGAAATAGAGAAATCCACAATTATAGTCAGAGATTTCAATATCTCCCTCTATGTAATTGACAGGAGATGCATACAAAATTATTAAGGATATAGACGATTTGAACACAATCAACAAACAACCTAACTGATAGTTTTAAAACACACTACATAGCAATGGCAGAATATACACTTTTTTCAAGCACGCACAGGATGTTTATAAAAATAGAACATATTTTACTCCATAAAACATGTCAGAATAAATTTTAAAAGATTCAATTCATACAATGTATGTTCTCTGTAATGAGGAAATTAAATTAGAAATCACTTACAGAAAGATACCTATAAAATCCCCAGATTTTGAAAACTAAGTCATGGGTAAAAGAATAAATCAAAAGGGAAAATGGAAAATATTTTTAATGAAACTAAAATTAAAATGCAACATACCAAAATTTCTGAGATGCTGCTAAAGCAGTACTGGTAAGGAGAGGATTTATGGCACTAAATAAGTGCATTAAAGCAAGACAAAAAGCTATTAACTCAATTATCTCAACAGCTTTTTACGAAACTAGAAAAAGGAGAGCAAATTAAACACAGAAGAGTAGTAGAAAGGAAATAATAAAGACCAGAGTGACAATCAATAAAATAAGAAACAGAAAAACAAGAAAATCAATTTAGTCAAAGCTATTTTTAAAGATAGTAATACATTTGATAAACGACTAACCATGAGAGAAAATATGAATTATAAATATAATAAATCAAAAAGAAAATTTTGTAACTATGTAAGGTGACAGATGTTAACTAGACATTGTGGTGATCATTTCACAATGTACGCAAGTATCAACTTATGTTATACACCTGAAGCTAATAAAATGTATGCCAATTATATCTCAATTAAAAAATTATAATAAATGAAAGAGGGGACATCACTGAAGGAAGATTCTACAGATATTAAAATCATGATAATGAAATAGTATTTCTTTAAAACTTAAAGACAATAAACTCAGCCACTTAGATGAATGGACAAATTCTTTGAAAGACACAGTATACCAATGCTCACTCATAAATAAATAATATGAATATCTGATGTCTATTAAAGAACTTAAATTTGTAGTTAAAAACATTCTCACAGGGCTTCCCTGGTGGCGCAGTGGTTGAGAATTCGCCTGCCGATGCAGGGGACACGGGTTCGTGCCCTGGTCCGGGAAGATCCCACATGCCGCGGAGCAACTAAGCCCGTGAGCCATGGCCGCTGGGCCTGCGCGTCCGGAGCCTGTGCCCCGCAATGGGAGAGGCCACAACAGTGAGAGGCCCGCATACCGCAAAAAAAAAAAAAAAAAAAAAAAAAAAAAAAAACATTCTCACAAAGAAAGTCCAGTCCTAGATGGCTTCACTAGGGAGTCAACCAATCATTTCAGGAGTACATAATGCTCATTCTATACAAACTCTTCCAGAAAATTGGAATGGACAGAATGTCCCCTGTCTTAGTCTGCTCAGGCTGCCATAACAAGGTACGATGGACTGAATGGCTTAAACTACAGCAACTTGTTTCTCGCAGTTCTGGAGGCTGGGAAGTCCAAGATCAAGGTGCTAGCAAGGTAGGTTTCAACCTGAGTCCTCTTCTCTTGGCTTGTAGGTGGTCACCATCTCATTGTGTGCTCACATAACCTCTTCTTTGTGCATGTCTGAGGAAAGGGAAGGGGAGAGGGAGGGAGAGAGATGGGGAGAGAGAGAGAGGGAGAGGGAGAGAGGGAGAGGGAGAGAGAGGAAGAGAGAGGGAAAGAGAGAGAGGGAGCTCAAGATCTCTGGAGTCTCTTCTTATAATGGCACTAATCTTATCATGAGGGCCCCACTCTAATGACCTCATCTAGCCTGAATTACCTTCTAAAATACCCACCTTCAAATACAATCACACTGAGGATTAGGCTTCAACATACAAATTTGGGAGGGACACAAACATTCAGTCCATATTACCTCCCAACTTATTCTACAAAACCAGTATTACCTTGATACCCAAAGTAGACAAAGATATTTTTAAGTACAGATAAATACCCCTCATGAACATCAATGCAAAAATATAGTAAATTTTCTTAGTAAAAGAATTGAAAAAGACAATACATCATGATCAAGTGGAGTTTACCACAGGAGTGCAAGGCTGGTTTATCATTGAAAGGATCCATCAATGTGACACAACATACTAACAAACCAAAAAAAGAAGAAAATATCTGACAATTGCAGTCCAATACAGAAATGTATTTGACTAAATTCAACTTCCATTTCTGATTAAAAAAAAAAAACAACTCTTAGTAAACCAGGATTAGAAGGAAACTTCTGCAACCTGATAAAAGGCATCTATGAAAAACTGAAAACAAATTTTTATGTATTATGATTTTGGTTCTGACTACAGGTCAGTGTTCCATTACCAAAATTCATCCTACTGTTCACTTAAAATGGGTAGATTCTATTTTATATAAATGATATGTCAATGAGGCTGGGGAGAAGTCAAGGAATAAAATCTCTCACGCAGAATATTCCTTTACATTGAATGCTTCTAATTATTATCTGGTCAACACATATATTTCCATTGAAAGGGAATTCACAACCACAAGCAAAAAACAAAACAAAAAAAAACCTATTTCACTTTAAAACAACACAAATCCATTCATTTATTTAAAAAAAAACAAAACAAAACAAAAATCATGCTACTCCTTTCATCAAAACAAATAGGTGTCCCTGCAGCTTCTTCCTAAGAATTTTCATCCTATTTTCTTCAGTGACATTGTCCTGTCAACAATGCATCATATATTTTTGTTTTAAGACCTTTCACCATGTTACAAATTTTTGTGCATCAACAGTATCATAATAACCTATTTACATACATACTACAAATCTTTCCTCCTAATTATTTTATTTCTTCCATTAGATGAACAAATGCCCCATGTAACTTCAAAATGCCTATGTCCTGGAGAGTTTTATACACTTTATTTACACTGCCTCAACAAAATGATTAGCAAAGAATGGCCGTCATCAAAAAATCTACAAACAATAAATGCTGGAGAGGGTGTGGAGAAAAGGGAACTCTCTTGCACTGTTGGTGAGAATGTAAATTGATACAACCACTATGGAGAACAGTATGGAGGTTCATTAAAAAACTAAAAATAGAACTACCATATGACTCAGCAATCCCACTACTGGGCATATACCCTAAGAAAAACCATAATTCAAAATAAGTCATGTACTACAATGTTCATTGCAGCAATATTTACAGTAGCCAGGACCTGGAAGCAACCTAAGTGTCCATAGACAGATGAATGGATAAAGAAGATGTGGCACATATATACAATGGAATATCACTCAGCCATAAAAAGAAACGAAACTGAGTTATTTGTAGTGAGGTGGATGGACCTATAGAGTCTGTCATACAGAGTGAAGTCAGAAAGAGGAAAACAAATTCCGGATGCTAACACATATATATGGAATCTAAAAAAATGGTTCTGAAGAACCTAGGGACAGGACAGGAATAAAGGCACAGACGTAGAGAATGGACTTGAGGACACGAGGAGGGGGAAGGGTAAGCTGAGATGAAGTGAGAGAGTGACATTGACATATATACACTACCAAATGTAAAATAGATAGCTAGTGGGAAGCAGCCGCATAGCACAGGGAGATCAGCTTGATGCTTTGTGACCACCTAGAGGGGTGGGGTAGGGAGGGCGGGAGGGAGATGCAAGAGGGAGGGGATATAGGGATATATGTATTCATATAGCTGATTCACTTCGTTATACAGCAGCAACTAACACAACAATGTAAAGCAATTATACTCCAATAAAGATGTTAAATAAATAAATTATATATATAAATGTCTTAGCACTATTACATGATAGTGTCCCCAGGCAGAACCTGAAGTCTTGTTGGAACTAAAACTGGCAGAAGCTATTGCTATTTTTATCCAGTTATAGGTGAGACAACAGAGAGATGTCAGTGCAAGGAGTTAACAGAAGGACTAGCTTGGTCTTGTTAATGCAACACAGATGAAAAGAGTCACTTTGTTATAAAGCAGAAACTAACACACCATTGCAAAGCAATTATACTCCAATAAAGATGTTAAAAAAAAAAAAAGAGTCAAGGGTAGTCAGAGGGTACAAAAATAAATAATCAATACATAAAAACAAGGAAATTAGGGCAAGTGATAGGAAGACCAGGGAGAGCACTAACCTGAGAATGGAGGAATGTAAATAAGACCAAACAAAGAATCAGAAAGTGGTGTCTACAAAAGTAGAAGAACTGGGGACTAAGAAGTCAACAAGTCACTGGAATCTTCCGAATCATACGAAAATAAAGAGGATACAGGGAAACAGTAATTAAGCTTGAGAAAGTGTGCCTGGATAGACACATTATTTGCAGATAATTCCTCCCAATTTTCTGTCTACGGTCACTAACTGTAATCCATGCCTGAACTCAGATAGGTCTTGTTGACCTAGGAAGCCTTTGGATCAGAAAATAAGTGACGGGTTTATGGAATGAGAGGAGGAGAGTCAGGACAAACAACATAATTAAAATAATCCTAGCTGAATTCTCAAGCCACTCATGTCCAAACCAGGTATCTTTCCTACTTTCAATTTTTGCTTCTGTCCTGCGTTGTAACTTTTCTTGGTACCACCTTGTAAAACCCTGTTGTTGGTCCTCACCTACTCATCCCCTGATTCAGTCCCATGGATGGTAGACTAAAGTTGTACCTGATTCAAGGATGTGGCTAGAATCTGGCTTAATCTTGCCTTCTTACTCAGCCTAGTCCCGACCTCATAGTGGCAGCAGACATTGTACATTGACAAGATGTATTGTTTGGAAGACCTTTCTTAGACTTACAGAGTGCTTGGTAGAGGTATGTCCTGGTTGTTAATATTAATATAAATACAGGCATTAATATTGTACCAGAATCCACATGAACACATTTTAGGCAACAGGGCTAAGAGCCCTGATTGAACTGGGCATAGAAGGCCAGAGTTAAAGGATACCTCTAACCATAATTCACTTGAATAAGATGAAACAGCGTAAAATAGAAGAATATAAATTAGGACAGAAAGAGAAATTCTGATTTGGGAAGTTGTATAGAGTTCAGAAAAGCTGAGAAAACTCAGAGAATCACTGAGTTCTTTATTCCCCCACCCCCTGCCTTACTCTATGTATGGTGTAACCAAAACTTACCTTAAAATGCCATCATTCATTGTTCTTATTAATGTTTTCTCTTTTGTTATTTTTATGAATCTGTTCACACTTAAACTTATTATAGGACCACTGGTTATTAGTGGTAATTTAAAGGGACATTTCCTCGCAGGTATGTTCTTAATTGAGGTCACGGTCAGCAGCTCATGTTCAGTGGCCCTGACCACTAGGGAGTATTCTGTTGGTCTTCGCATGGGATTGTGCCTGTTCGGTCTGTTTCTTGAGCTGTAGGTCACCCACCAACCGCAGCCACTGTATCTAAGTAATGTGCTTCCTCATTAGATAAAATATATTATCTCTTGGTCTCCCCACACCCAAAACTTACTCCATTTTCATAAAGACTCTGTAAGACAATGTTTGGAGATTACAGAAGGCGTGGATGAGGTATGATACTGAGGCTGTAATAAATATACAAAGCGATTTATGGAGAGTCAGTCACCAGGCACTCTGCCTCCTCTCTGAGGAATTTTTGGTAGTTTTACTCATAAAAATGAAAAATACATGCAGTGGATAGTGAACTGGAAAATATATTTAAAGGAATAATCTGTTTTATATCAAAGGGCAAAAAAAAAAACACTCAAGAGGCCACTATACTGTTCCTGCCTTTTAATTCCAAAGTGGAATGAGACTATCAGACAGTAAATCTGTTTTAAAGTGATTTTTGTTTTAAGGGAGAAGCTAGGAGAGCCAGAGAGAGGGATATTTTAACCTTAGGAGAGTAAAGGAAAATACCTGCAGTAATCTAACATTGTTATTCTATTTATGTCTACAACAAATACATTGCTGGACAATCTCACTGAGCAATGCTCTGTTCTGGAGCCGTATTGCTGTCGTAAAGCCCAAAGCCGCTGCCTTCCTTCCCCTATTCCATTTCTAGAAGTTGTGCTGTTATGATGCCGCAGAGCTCACAGATGGTACCAGGCAGTATGGTGGGGGTTTTTCGAGTCTCACTCCTGCCTCGAACACCCCTGAGAGTGACTGTAGAATGGAGGCCATGATTAGAGGGTGGAATCCAGCCACCATCATCCCCGCTTATGTTATTAATTAGGAGCCCTCTACACATAAGCAAGATGTGCAGAGGAGCCTGTTATTAATGTAACAAAGAGATCTTTTCAGTATCTGCAAGTCACACACACATTAGTTCCCAGGCATTCCCAGAAACTGTTAGTTCCAGTAAAATCAAGTCGTTTAGAACACATGGTCCGATTTTTCTCATTCCCGCTCCTCTGGGCAAGGCATGCTGAAATGAGTTATTGAGGGAGAATTTAGGAATAGTGATACTATTAATTCATACATGTGTAGCGTTCTTAACAGTTTACAAAACACATACATACACGTTACCTCAAGCTTCACAACCATATGAGACAGATTACTAACATTATTGCCATTTTTTACAAATAAGAGAAATGAAGTCTTTCAAGCGTTAAGAAACCTAACAAGACCCCACGGCTTTTAAACAGTGGAGCTGGAGTTACAGTATGTATTTTTTTAATTGCAAGTTCAGGGGGACCATCTATACCAAATTAAAAGTAACCAACTGGCCCCCAAACTGGATAATACCCATCTATTATTAGACGTAACCCTATCTGATCACAAAGTGATGTTTGCTGAACACTAGATGTCCATTCTAGGCATAGAAGCGAGGGACATTCTGAGCATTTGATGTCTCTTAGAGCAGCGCCCCTCAGATCGTCGTTCCCATACTGCTGCTTGTCTGCTGTTTGCAACTGGTGTGCAACATGATAAGCACCAAAGTTAAGAGCAAGCATTTGGAACATTTCACGACAATTTGGCAGAGTCATTTTATGGCTGTTGAATAATTTTTAAAAAATTGAAGCCTGTATTTTGTACGTCCTTTTAAAAAAGTTTTATTTTCTTGTTAATTTATGTTTATTGTATTTTACAAAAGGATCAGGCCACAGCAGAATGGGAGGAATAGTGATTCCTCTCCCAATTTTGCACAGGAAGTGCTGCTGTGTCCTGCCAGATAGCATGCCTGGGTTCGAGTTCATTAGGGCGCCCTAGGGAAGCTCTGTTCTACTCTATTGAGACCACTTAACATGGGATCTCCCTGAGGGCCCCTTTCTCGTTGTTTTCTGAAGATCTGCACTTGCAATAAGCACGTCCTTCAGGGTCTTTAATGCCCACTTCTGAAGAGTGGTTGTGTCAGTTCTGCTGCATAACGAATTACCACAAATTTAGTGACTGAACACCACCCGTTTATTATCTCCTGGATTCTGTAGGTCAGAAGGCTGAGCATGACAGGACTGGATTCTCTGTGCAGGGCCTCACAAGGCTGGCACCGTGGTGCTGGCAGAGCTGCAGGCTCATCTGAGGCGCTCTTCCAAGCTTTTTCAGGTTGTTCGCAGAACCCAGTTTCTTGCAGGACTGAGGGCTCTGTTCCTTGCTGGCTGTCAGCGACGCTCATTCTAGAGGCTGGTCTCAGGTCTCAGCCACACGGCCCTCCTCCAAGGCAGCTTGCAACATGTTTACTTGCCTTCTTCCAAAACAGTAGGAGAGGGATTCCAACATTTGACCCTCTTTTTACCTTTTCTCCTGATTCAATCAGGCCCATCCAGGATAATCTCCTTTCTGATTAACTCAGAGTCGACTGGTTCGTGACCCAATCACTGGATTGATATCCTGTCATGGTCCCTGCTCCCACCCACACTAAAGGGGAGAGAATTATACAGAGTATGTACACCAGGGGGGTACAAAATTGGGGGGACATCTGCCAACCACAATGGTCAACACGTGATTTTAAAAGCACACAAAGAAAATATATTGCTTTGTGAACTTGTCTTAACTACTCTCTTTGAAGACTTTACCTAAAAATATTATTAATTAAAATGTGTAACTTTCCATTCATGTTGAATTACACTAATTCCATGCCTGCGTGTGCCCTCAGTTTCACAACAGGAGGAATCATCTGTCCCAAGAGGCATTTTGATCTTCAGATACCAAAATAACAGAGGTCACTAATGCCTTCATGCAGCAGATCCAGACTCCTCAATGTTTTCTACTGTGGCCCTGCCAGATTGCTGGAATTATACTCATTATAGCCAGTAGTTATCAGATTATGGGACTGTAAGTGGAAAAGAGCACGTAATCTTAGGATGAGGTCAGGAAAAGTCAGGCTCTGAAACTAACAAAACCGACACACAGTACAGCCATGCATGACAGCATCTGTAACTCACCGTGCAGCGGGTTTTTTGAGAGAGTTTACTTCGGGTACTAAGCCACCAAAAATCAAAAACACACAAAATAAAAATAACATAAAATAATCTGCAGTCATGGAAATCACAATAGTTCTATTTGGACACTAATAAAAATTGCTGAAGTCATTGAAAACAAGCAATTTTCCTTGTGCCTATAGTACTACCTAAAGATAGTGAAGCCCTAAATTTTTACCTTAAAATCAATACCTCTGGTAGTTTCATCCCCAGTAGAAAGGAGTATCACCTGAGCGTTAATAAGTATTCTCTTAATACCATTTAATTCCATTCAGTGGCAATAGGCACTAATAGTTTATGATACTTTTTTTTTTTTTTTTTTTTTTTTTTTTTTTTTTTTTTCGGTATGCGGGCCTCTCACTGTTGTGGCCTCTCCCGTTGCGGAGCACAGGCTCCGGACGCACAGGCTCAGCGGCCATAGCTCACGGGCTTAGTTGCTCCGCGGCATGTGGGATCTTCCCGGACCAGGGCACGAACCCGTGTCTCCTGCATCGGCAGGCGGATTCTCAACCACTGCGCCACCAGGGAAGCCCAGTTTATGATACTTTTGAAAGGAATATTTTATTATTTCACGGACATACTTTTATTAACTGTAACCTTAAGGTCTCAAAACAACCTTCTCATTATGGTTTGTTTTGACAAGTTGATTGTCCTAATTGAAAAAGAAAAGTTTTTTTTTTCTAATAATTAGAACTCTTTCGTGCAAGTAACAGAAATTACTAACTAAAATAAGCAAAAAAGTGGGGGCAGTTATTAAGAGGATGGCAAAAGATAATTCTTAAAAAGGTATATACACATGGCTGTTACACAGAGGTAGAATAAACACATGTCAAAGATTTTGTTTAAGTCATTAATTAATGAGGGAAACAATAGATGTTACATCTTGTTCAAAAGAGAACTCAAAGAACCACACATTTATAGTCATGTAAGGAGTGCTGAGACAAATGCAAATGTGTGGAAGTTACTCTTAGAAGAATAAATTGAATTTTTGAGCTGAGCAACAAAACCTGAACTTCTCTGGACTCTACCAAAGTATAACCAATACATGAGACCCATCCAGAAAGAAGCAAGTGAATTACTTAGCATTAACATTAATGTAGACCGTCACATAATCAAATCAGCCATATCAACGGGCTGCAGCTAAGGACAGAATTACAAAACTAAACTCTCTTTCTCAGTCCACCTTTGCCAGTCCAGTGCTCTTATATAGATTAAGGCTTGGATTTATCTGCTTATTGTTTGGTATGAAAATTAGACTTACAACTTCTTTAAACTTTCTAAGCTATCCTATTGTAGGCACAAACAAATGCATCTTTTTACTCAACCTTCCCTTCCCCAAAGACTGCCTTCCTGGTCCAGATTTGCTAACAGAAGGGGACACTGCAGGAACATCTTGACAATTGAGACATCGTTAGTCTAATTACTTCTATCACACTCCTGCTTCACCTTCGCCCTCCCCCATTTCTTGGAGAAGCATCTGCTAAATGTCAGTAGTTAAGATGTGTCAGACAGAATCCAGCACTGCATAGCTTAGTTTGTTGGGAGGCAGCCAGAGAGAAGAGGAAGAAAAATATTTCTTTCAAATTCTCTTTTTCAGTTGCCATCTGATTATTTTACAAAGAGAGAGGAATCCAACAAAAATTGAAAGGTTATTTGTGTACCTGTATGAGTATGTGTGAGCATATTGTTTGTGTGTGTGTGTGTGTGTGTGTGTGTGTGTGTGTGTGTGTGTGTGTGTATGAAACAGAGAGAGAGGTATTTTCCAATCAGCCAAGGGTATGGGTATACACATATCCGGGAGAAAGCATGACATCATTGGCAAGGTTTATATGCCTGTTAATGAGTTAATGATTTAATGGCTTTTTAAATAGGGTGGAGAATGGAACACACATAAAACTCAGCATACCACTTGTATCCATTCCTGATGGATCAGACATTAAAATTTAGCTACTGAACTAGATGTCAGTTATCTATATGTCTATTTGGGGATGATATCTGTTACTAGCTGGTGATGATCAAAATTACATATACTATCTATTCAATGCAAAAGTGGTATAAAAGCCAAAATTTCTCTCATCTACAATTAACGTTTCCCACAGTCTCTTTACGTGTGCAATAGGGCTATCACCAACAGTAAAACAGGAATTCTTTCCTCAGTCTCTCATAGGAATGGCTACTTCACTGAAGCAATCAACATTTGAGTATCTGTGGAGAAATCATTTAGGGAAGAAAGATCTGTTTGTTCAAATGCCACCACTTTACTTTGTAAATGCTGATGTCATCTTCGGTCCCGAGTATGCATGTTCCTAGTATGCATGTTAAGTTCCATAGAATAGTGGTTCTCAACTTGGGGTCCCTAGAGGACAAGCCCATTTTTAAACCCCCATAGCTGATTCTCATCTATACCAGGCTTCAGGAACCACTTTAGAGACTTTTGCTCCCTTTGAGCTGCCATACATGTAATACCAGTAGTCACTGCTGGCAAGTGGAACATATACACTACAAGATAGGTACATACAAAGGGGAGAAAATACTTTTTGAAAAAACAAGTAATAATTAAATACAAATTATTTAATAACTTCATCAGTGGATAAAAACAAAAATGAGGAAAAGAATAAAAACAAGTAACTACATATTAATTCCCTGTACCTAAACTTGTCATTAATTTTGACCACTACTGACCCCTATTTCTCCTCAACAGACTGAACACACAGCACTCTGTAATCTCAGTGAGGGCATGGACTTTGTCATACTCTGCTGTAATTTTCGTGGTTTAGAACAATCTCAAGCGTAGAGTATTGACTTAATAAGTATTTGTTGAATGAAAGAATTGTGTTCTCAAAGTCAAATCATCTGGGGAGGCAACTGCTCTGACTTAGACACAGTCCTCGGGTTTTTACGTCTTGGAGATTTTTTTTTCCCCCCATGTAAAAGCTTCACTACTCTAATCAATGATTATATCACAAATACCTTCCAAACTTTGCCTTCCTCACTCCCAGTAATCAGGGCCATATGTGAGCTATTCTATTCCATAATGGCCATTCCTCTGCCTCTCACATCCAAATCCCTCTGTGCTCCCTAATGCAAGAAACTTTCCATCAAACTTATTTTCTGCTCCAAGATCTGAATTCTGTTTTCAGGGACCAATAACAAAGATAAAAAATAAACTAAAGTGGTTAAATGTACTTTGTCTCCCCTACCCTCCCCCAGGTGCTCTTCTTTAAAATATTTTTTTCCCAATAGGAAGAAGTTACTTTTGGCTATGAAATCACTCGCTTCCCTCTTCCAGCTGTAGCAGACATTAACAAAATAGAGCTTTCACTTACTTCTCTGGTTTCTGTAATTTACCATTTGGCTCAGGCTTTTGGTTGAAATGGCTCTGAATTATTCAAGGGAACAATGTGTTTTCCTTTCTCTGAATGGTTTACAACATTTAATAAAACAACTTAGTCACTCACTTAAATATATTTATTAGGCACCTACTATGCCCCAGGCACTGGGGATATAAGTTGGATAAGGCACACACAGTCTCTGGATGCTTTCTAGAGAAAGAGGCATACAAATAAATCAATGTGAGAACTACTCTGGTGGAAATATAGATTTAGTCCATGGCAGCATAGAAGAGGGATCTCAAAATGTGACAAGACTCTAAAGAAAGACTGCTTAGAGGAAGGAGGATTTGAATTGAGGTTTTGAAGACATGAAAGAGCTACATGATAAGTATGTGTGTGTTGGAGGCTGTAAGAAGCTGTTAACTTAAATAGAATGACAGTATTAGGTATGAAAGTGTGAAATGTAGGAAGATTTCCTTGGGAAACTATAGTCTGGTACAGCTGGAAAGTACATGAAAGTGTGAAAGGGGGTTGGATGAGTAAAAGCAGTAGAATGAGATGAAGAATATATGGCCTTTAAACAGAAATAGATAAACTGATCAGTAGTGAGTCCAGAAATCAGCTTAAATATAATTTAGTATATGACAAAATTACTATTTCAAATTTGAAAAAAAAATTGATTATTCAATAGCAGCTTGGGCAACTGGCTAGTCATTTTGGCAAAAAAATCAAACTATAGTTCTAGCTCACTTCTAGTAGCAAATGAAATTCCAGGTAACTCAAAATACAAAAATCAAACCATAAAGTCTTTTGATTATTTTACTAGAGATTGCGAATAATCCTTTCTAGGACATGATACCAAAAGTAAGAAAATTCTTTAACATTTTGCTGCTTTTTAAAAGAAGAACAATAAATTTTGCATGTCATAAAACAGCTTAAGAAGTTTAAGGTACAACTGATAAAATGGAAATATGTATCTGCAACATATTTTAATAGTAATGATATGGGTAGCTACGGTTATTTTATTAAGTGCTGAACCGTCTTTCAGCATTTATATACATCGTTTAATATTTGCAACAACTCTGTACTCTTATTTTACAAATAAAGGAATCGTGAAGCAGAGTGATCTTGCCTTAAGTCTCAGAGCTAGTAATTCTAGGAACTGGAGTTCATACTAAGCTTGCATTGATTCCAAAGTTTGTGCGCTTAACAACTATAATACTGATTTGTAAGAGGTTAACTACCTATTTTTATAGAATTCATACAGATCAATGAGGACCAAAAAAAAAAAAAAAAAAACATAAAAAGAATGTACCAAAGAAAAATGGGTAAAATATAAGAACAAAGGAAACTTCTCTCTCCTTCTCTCCCGCCCTGACGTCTTTATCACTCATATGTTGTCATACATATACAAATTGGCACTAAACAGTAAAAAACAAAAACTAAAACTAAAATTGAAAAAGTTGGAAAAAATGTATTACTTTTTACCCATCAGACTGACAAAGATTAAGAAGACTAACTGTATCTATCTTGAAGAAATGTGAAGGGAATATGCCCACTGTTTATTTTTAGTGAAAGTGTAAATATGTATAAACTTCTGGAGAGTATTTTAGAGACACTTATCAAAGTTTTAGTTGTACATATACTTTGGCTCAGCAGTCACATCCAGGAATATTTCCTAAATTGATGACTGGATAAGCATGAAAATATACAAGATAATATACAATGAATTCATCACAGTGTTATTTATACTATTATAAAGACTAGAAACAACTGAATGTCCACTCTTATGAGATTGACTAAATATAGCATGGCCGTATATCCTGTTTTCTTTTAACCAATACACTTCTCTATTGCCACTGAAAATGATATTAGCATCTGACATTTAATGTCATATGTAACATAGTAATGAGTATAAAAGGCAGTATAAAAAACAGGTTATGAAATACAACTACCTTACTTAAATACATATTTGTATGCATACTCATCTATCTACCTATATCTAATTATCTATCTACAAATACAATAAATTAACAACTTGTTGCATAAAATTCCTAGAAGAAAACACAGGAAGTACACTCTTTGACACAGATCATAGCAATATCTTTCTAGATATGTCTACTCAGGCAAAGGAAACAAAAGCAAAAATAATCAAATTGGGGCTTCCCTGATGGCTCAGTGGTTGAGAGTCCGCCTGCCGATGCAGGGGATGTGGGTTCATGCCCTGGTCCAGGAAGATCCCACATGCCGCAGAGCAGCTAGGCCCGTGAGCCATGGCCACTGAGCCTGTGCGTCCAGAGCCTGTGCTCCACAATGGGAGAGGCCACAACAGTGAAAGGCCCGCATACTGCAAAAAATAAAAAATTTAAAAAAATAATCAAATTGGATTACATCAAACTAAAAAGCTTATGCACAGCAAAGGAAGCCATCAATAAAATGAAAAGACAATGTACAGAATGGGAGAAGATGTTTGCAAATGATATAGTTGATAAAGGGTTAATATCAAAAATTCATCAAGAACTCATGAAATTCAACAACAAGAATACAAACAAACTGATATAAAAGCTGGCAGAGGAGTTGAATAGGCATTATTCCAAAGAAGACATACAGATGGTCAATGGGCACATGAAAAGATATTCAGCATCACTAATTATTAAGAAAGTGCAAATCAAAACCACAATTAGACATCACCTCACACCTGTTAAAATGGCTACTATCTAAAAGACAAAAAATAACAAGTAGTGGAAGGGACATGGAGAAAAGGGAACCCTCTCACACTTTTGGTGAGAATGTAAATTGGTGCAGCCACTATGGAAAAGAGTATGGAGATTCCTCAGAAATTTAAGAATAAAACTACAGAATATTAAGAATAAAACAAAATGAAAAGACAACCCTCAGAATGGGAGAAAATATTTGCAAACGAATCAACAGACAAAGGATTAACCTCCAAAATATATAAACAGCTCATGCAGCTCAATATTAAACAAACAAACAACCCAATCCAAAAATGGGCAGAAGACCTAAATAGACATTTCACCAATGAAGGTATACAGATTCCCAACAAACACATGAAAGGATGCTCAACATCACTGATCATTGGAGAAATGCAAATCAAAACTACAATGAGGTATCACCTCACATTGGTCAGAATGGCCATCATCAAGAAATCTACAAACAATAAATGTTGAAGAGGGTGTGGAGAAAAGGGAACCCTCTTGCACTGTTGGTGGGAATGTAAATTGATACAGCCACTATGGAGAACAGTATGGAGGTTCCTTAGAAAACTAAAAACAGAACTACCCTACAACCCAGCTGTCCCACTACTGGGCATATACCCTGAGAAAACCATAATTCAAAAAGAGTCATGTATTACAACGTTCATTGCAGCACTATTTACAATAGCCAGGACATGGAAGCGACCTAAGTGTCCATCAACAGATGAATGGATAAAGAAGATGTGGCACATATATACAATGGAATATTACTCAGCCATAAAAAGAAACGAAATTGAATTATTTGTAGTGAGGTGGATGGACCTAGAGTCTGTCATACAGAGTGAAATAAGTCAGAAAGAGAAAAACAAATACCATACGCAAACACATATATATGGAATCTAAAATAAAATAATTCTGAAGAAGCTGGGGCAAAACAGGAATAAAGACGCAGAGGTAGAGAATGGACTTGAGGACATGGGGAGGGGGAAGGGTAAGCTGGGACAAGGTGAGAGAGTGGCATGGACACATATGCACTACCAAATGTAAAATAGCTAGCTAGTGGGAAGCAGCCGCATAGCACAGGGAGATCAGCTCGGTGCTTTGTGACCACCTAGAGGGGTGGAATAGGGAGAGTAGGAGGGAGATGCAAGAGGGAGGGGATATGGGGATATATGTATATGTATAGCTGATTCACTTTCTTATACAGCAGCAACTAACACAACAATGTAAAGCAATTATATTCCAATAAAGTTGTAAAAACATTAAAAAATACATCATAGAATTTACATAATTAGCATATAAGGACTTTAAAACAGTTATAAATTATTCTAAAAATTGAAAATATGAACTTTTAGAGAATAAAAAAAATGTAATGAAAAACATAATGAACATGTCCTTAGCTGAAAATCAAACAATTAAAAAAACATGAGCATGAAGATAGAATTGGATCCATCACGTGCCAGAGAATTCAATGAAAATAAATCCACACTGAAATCCACACAACTTTTTCCTTGCTATTACAAGGGCAAAAAAGAAATATCTATAGGTATTTAGGATTAAAAAAAAAACAACTAAAACCAAGATGTTAAAAATAGAAAAGCTGGTTATGTTCAAAAGAACAAAAATCTGCCTGTATTTAGACTATCTTCTGCAAGAATGAGGTCAAAAACCAGAAAACAAACTCAGTAGCTGTTTGAAGATGGTAAAATTGTGTATCTAGAAAACCCAGGTAATTTAATAGAACATCCTTTAAGAAAGAAAAACAAAACAAAACAGAATTCAGGAAGTGAAAGGGCTACAGGATGGCCACCCCAGGTTTATGCTGGTTTTATCCTGGTTAATGTGCCTATAGAATTACTGAAAATTGGCCGTAGTGTTTGTTTTAGCCATGGTTTGAATTATCCAATATCTCTTCTCACTATTCATTCCCTTTAGTCGTATTATATACTGAAAATTAAAGTACAGTCTCATTTTAGAGTTCCTGGTATGTTGACAAAGACTGATCATACACTTTTCCTCCAGAAAAAAAGCCTCAGTAAATTTCAAAAAGCAGGAATTATCATATAAGCTTTGATAAGTAGATAAAATGAGAAATTAAAGCAAGATTTGAACAACAACAACAAGAACAAAACACTTAAGAAATTAAATTTCTGCTAAGTAACTCCTGCAAAACTTCAAGGATTCAAACATGACATGCCTGAGGAGAAAAATGTCCTAAAACGTCTCATTCTCAAGAGAACTGTTTCTCTCTGGCCAGCCCACCAACCTCAGCACATCCTCTTTTCAGGAATCAGATGCCTCTGGCTAGGATGCCTTCCTTATCTTTCTGCCAGGCCTGTGATTGACTATACATCTTCATCACCTAATCAATTTGTGCCCTGAATGTGCAATGGATTTAGTAGTCAGAGGAGGGAGTGGATAAACAAAGCTACAATGATTTGAGATGTGATATGACTTAGACAAAAGCTGTGTTTTAAGTCCACAGTGAGCCCATTTGGCTCTCCAACCGGTTGTGCTTCTCTTCCTTCAAATTTGATGCAGGCTGCTCGAACCCTAGAAACAGGTATTTTCCCCTCTATCCTTTTCAAAATAGGATGACTTTGTGCTGCCCACTTTACTGAAAGCCAAGGTAGGTAGCAGTCTGAGGGAAAGGATAGGGCCGGGTGTCCATACAGCATGGGAATAAAGTCAGAAAACTATGATGTTGTGTTTTTCCAAAGAACCAAAGCAATTGTAGGACACTCTGGTCCAGCCAAAATGGAGGCTATTTTAATAATTGGAAGAAATGGTTGTCAGTAGAAATGCTTTGGGATCTCAGTCACGGGTCTGTAATGATGATTCTCCACTCCTCAGCAAATGGTGAGATTTGGTCTATTTAAAAAAACAAAAACAAAAACCATAGAGTCTGTGAGAGGAGGAAAACAAGATGGGAAGAAGCATACTGTGTCGTCTCCTCTACTTCCCTAGAAAGATGAGACGAAAAACCTTGCAGAGAGGAGTCCAGGAAGGTTTAGGGCAGAAAGAAATACAGAGAAAGCCAGAATAGGATTTTGGAGAAGAGAATTTGTTGCAGCTCAGTAAAACATTTTAAGTTATTCTGGTGTTTTCATTCTAAAGGGTGGCATTTCAAATAAGATGGGCAATGTGACTAAAGAAATCTTACCAGACAGGCGAATACGTTGATCTTAGGTTCCCCCGCTTTGTTGTACTTTACTTCTCCATACTTGCCCCTTAACCCCATTGTAATGTGATTGTTTGAGCATGTGCGTCTGTTTCCATTAGACTCAGGGGCAGGCTACCTGCCTGTCTGTTGGTTGTGCAGCGCCTGGCAATAGTAACTGCTTGTTGAAAGAGTAAATGACATGGTTATAGAGATGAGAATTAGTGGTCATACATGTAGTCAAACCTCCAACTAACAGCAGGCATCCCCTGAGAGCTGGTAATTTGGAATTTTTGGAATAGCTTCAAAAACAAAGAGCTCGGTCTTCCCTGGTGGCGCAGTGGTTGAGAATCTGCCTGCCGATGCAGGAGACACGGGTTCGTGCCCTGGTCCGGGAGGATCCCACATGCCGCGGAGCGACTAAGCCCGTGAGCCATGGCCGCTAGGCCTGCGCGTCCGGAGCCTGTGCTCCGCAATGGGAGAGACCACAACAGTGAGAGGCCCACATACCGCAAAAAAAAAACCAAAAAAAACCAAAGAGCTCATTGCTTGTAAAGGCAATTTGGGTAATTTAAATTATTGGGTAATGTAATTGGTCATTTAATGAACAAATTTAGATTATTAGAATATATTCAATCAAAATTCTTTCTTCTATGGATTTCACCTTACAAAGCTAGGTGGAATATGTCTTCTTCTGTGTATCCCCCCTTTAAAATCTAACTTCTGCAGCATCTATTCTTTTTCATTACTATCATAAACAATTTACATATACAGAGACTCAAATAAACTAGATAACATATCCAAAGTCAGAATGCCAGGGTTAATGGCTACTGCGGGACTTGAACTCAGTTCTCTTTGACTCCATAATCTGTGAGCTTAACCACTCTGCCTTACTGAAAATAACTACAGTTCTTTAAAACGAACCTTTTTAAGTGGCTTCCGCAGCACTTACCATCTCAAAATCTTTTCCATATACCATTTACTTTGTCTGTATCTCTCTCAAAATGCAGCACCAAAATAAGCACAATATGTCAGATATTATCTGACTAGGACAGAGTGTGGTAGGACTATTACCAAATTTGATTTGGGCCCGACAATTCCATTTCAGTAAAATAAATGTGTGTGGGTCTGACCAAATCTATATTTAATTTTTAGTAAACAAAACTTCTAGATCATTTTTATACAAATTATTCCAAAGAAAGGTCTTCCTTATCCAGTTGTAAAATTTACTGTTTTAACTAAAATACAAGATCATTTATCTTTGTTAAATTTCATCATTTTGGACTAGACCTGCCATAATCATTTAAAAACTTGATTCTGACATCTGTCATCTTAGCCAGCCTCCACACATCATGGCATCTGCACATTTGGTAACCATATTTTCTAAGCATTTACTCATGTCATTGCTAAAATATTAAAAGGACAAGATAAACATTTATCAATATTCCATTAGAAATGCCCCTAAATAGAGAAAAAAACTAAACATCTCTGGAGAAATTGCTCAGTGGTTTGCAGGACAATAATCCAGATATATTTCACTATATTATTAACCAGGATATAAGAGTAGCTTTGTTTAAATGCCATGTAAAGGCCATTATACCCTACAGGTCAACCCTACCAAAACAGACTAATTTGTTCTGACATACACTTAGTGAATCTATATTGGCTCCTGGTGATCACATAATCTTTTCTACCGGCTCAGAAAGCATAGGTTAATGGTATGTCCTGGAATTTTCCAGGGAGCAAATATTTATATGCTTGGGAGTTCTTCTTTCTGAGAAAAGAAAACATGTATCTTTCAGTGGAAGGTAATGGTGCAAACACAAGATGATATTATTTGCAGTACCAGGTTTTTGTATATAACACAATTGCCTCCCATTTTCTTCAACACACATCCTGGTCATTTCATTAACTTCACAATTACAGGAGCCTACATCTTATGTATGTGAATATTTTGAAACTCTCTTATAATATATACACAACATTGCAGTGTTTTGAAAGTAGAAGATAGACAATGTATAGAATCATATTATAAATAGGCTAAGTTCCTTGATATTGTCAAAGCACTTTGCCAATTGGGAGAAAACGTCTTGTCATTTCAGTCTTCCTGATGAGTGACTATGGCTTGAATACTCTTCAAAAAGAATTACTCAGCATCTCACAGCCCTTATTTTATTTAAAAATCTGTGTCTCCTCTTGTAGAAGATATAGGAACTTGACCCAGTATATTATACTTCAAGCTTTGCCATGTGAACCCTAGTTTCAGCAGGCATAGGTTTGTCTAAGGCTCCATTTTATGTTTCATGATTTCATTGATTCTTATCACCTACCTAGTTACTTCAGTCTGTCTTTTATTTCTTTTGAAATAGTAACTGGTCTTCACTGAACCTTCTCTGGATCTTCTCCAGGTTTCTCGGACATTTCTCAGGTACGTTGAGCAGGTGGGACGCACTGATGTCTTGGTCATTTGAGTCTTCCCACTGCAATGGGGATGTGAATATCACTGCAGTTCCATCAGGTTCCACATGATGGTGACCTTGTCTCCGCAAACCAGACTTCAGGTCTCTCTATGTGCTAGAAGTTTATTGGCCTCAGTTTCAAGCTCCCTAAATAAAGCAACTGTCAACTTGCCAAGCCCCTATCAAAAGGCCGAGGTTTTCAGCTTGGGCTCCACACCTGTGGGCAGGCATTGCGAGCTGTATGACACTTGCAGGAGAGCATCTGGAGTAGCTGAACACTTTCAAATGCTTCTTATGGACACTACTGGGCTTTGGTTTTGATTTTCATTTTTCTTTGGAATATTTTTCTAGCATATAATTCAAATTTGAGGATGGAGGATGAAGGTGCATAATAAAAACTTAAATAATGCTACAGTCAGAATTGAGATCTGCAGAAAATATCACACACACAAGATTTCAAAGATTTAATATGAAAAAAGATAACAAAAATTATTTATACTTATTTTATATGAAAATGATCATAATTAAATAGAGTATATTAATACAGTTAATTTCACTCGTTACTTTTTAAAATGTGGCTACTAGAAAATTTAAAATTACACATTACTTGCATTTGTGGCCGCATTGTATTTATGTTGGACTGAGCTTGTCTAGAAGGAGGTTGGATGATGCTTACTAAGCACTGAGAGTTCTTATATTCCTCAGGAAATCTCTTGACTTCAGCACAGTTGTCAGATTGACCCCAGAATCTGAATTCTCAGGAAGTGTTGGAGGCCTCCATCTGGCTATGGCATAGAGCAGTTCCAAAGAAGAGCTTCTGGGTCAGAATTATGTGGTAACAATTTTCTAATTGATTTTTGATCCCTTCTACAGATATATTGATTCAATACATTTGGATGGATTGTTTTACTCTCCTCTATTCATTTTCTTTCTTTTTCCCTCCTCTCCAGTTCCTTTACCTATAAGGAAGGCGTGACCTCCATATAGGAGAATACTGTACTGTCTGAAAAAACAGATGTGAAAGAGACGTGACAATTGGAGAGCTGCAGAGAGAGCATGGGTTGAACAGGAGTGGATTGAGGGTTCCCACTGTCAGTGACACTCCAGAGTAGTTCTGGTATCTCACATTAGGGCATATTCAATTGTATAATCAGAACATGGGCATAACTGGGAAACCAGCCAGTTGACCCTAAAGTCTGAGGTTGATTTACAACTATCAAAATTATACAGAATTTCTGCTCACTATTCTGTTATCCTGAAAGTGATTATAAAATTGCATACATTAGACGTACTTTAGATTGGAGAGCCGTCAGCCCTTCCCCCCATCACTGAAATACAACTTTCCTACATTTTGAAGCAAACAGAGCTTTGCTTGAGCTACATATGCTTTCTTAGGAGGAAGCTAAAGTCTCTAAAAAAGTAAAATGCATTAATTTGAAACAGCCTGAAGAATTGAGTTGGGTAGTTGGTGTACATCTGATGATTTACTAGTTTCACAGCAACTTTTTGACTGGATTCTATTATAGTCTCCCAGTGAGGTGATTTGTTTTTTCTAGCTTTGTTTTGTTTTTAACTTTAGCAGCCAACTAACTTTAACTGACAATGATTGGGTGGCATCTGACAGTGCAATATAATTCTTTGATTTTTTTTTGGTGGGCTGCTTTGAGTCTGCCTGATATATATATGACCTAAGTGTCAGCCAGAGATTTGGACAGAGATTTCCACAAAGCTTGGGATTCCCTCCCTCTGGTTCTCTTCTCTCTAAAACCCCTCCCTCATTTTCCATTGTCTGTGGTTTCTCTGAACTCACTAGATGAAAATGAATGTAGGTTTCCTAGCAGAGATTTTGCCATTCTGCATGGTGAAGACTGACCTGCCCTAGGGCTGAAAACCATAATAAATGGGAAACTTACCCTCTGCCTTTCCCTTCTTTCAAGAATTGGCTCCCCTCCTAAATCTCTGTGCTTACACTCCCTGTCAAGTGCTTTCAAATAATTATATTTTATGCTTTGACAAGGCCTTATAGTTGTTGCCTGACGAAGGACTGGTGCCATACAAGCTTATTCAGCCATCATGGAAGTGGATTTTCTCCCCTTTGTCATTTCTTATTTTGTAAACTTGTGCTTTCTCCATTTTTAAGTTTGAATACTTGCTAGTGATTTGTCTATGTTCTTTTCCGCCTTCCAGGATTTTGATTTATTAATTTGATTTAAAGTTTTTCGGCTCTCTACTCATTTTTTATCTTCAACTTTTCCTTCTTTGTGCTTTCTTTTGGTTTATTTTATTGTTATTTTCTACTTTTTTATATCAATGATTTAAATCATTTATACTTTTCCATGTTTTTACTTATGTTATTTATTTATTATAATTATACAAACAAAAACATTAATATAGTCTGTGAAATCTCAATCAATACATTTTCAGAACAAAAAAGAGTTTTTGCTCTCCTTTTCCCTCATGGGTACATGTCCTTGATTTTTAAAATTAATGTATAAACCTTATTAGAAACAAATAAACAAACAATGACTGATAACACTGTTCCTTTTGTGGAACCAATCAATTTAATCAAATAACATCATTTGTTAGTCCTGGAAAAGTTTGAAAATGGCAGTAAATTTATTTTTAAGTTTTACTTTTATTGCTACAATTTTGAACGCTATGCATTTTGCTTTGAGTATTGCTTTAAAAGTACTCCATATATTCTGATATGTTCATTACCTGATTTTCATTACCATTATTATTCCAAAAAATTTAATTAGTAACATCTTTATCCTTTTATTCAAGAGTTGTTTAATGAAAAATTCTTGAATTTCTAGATTGTACTTGGTCACAAGAGAAATGGGTGCAAATTTAGAAGGTGGAAAAGAAGCAGCAGCCATCCTTATGCTCTGATGGTGGGTATAGAGCTTGAGGTGATGGGGCACCCATGTGTGTAGTCACTCATCTGCTAACTCAGTTGTTGGCACGGGGCAGCATCTAACCCAGCCCCTCCCACTCCCGTCAGACCTTCTCGTTTGGTTTCTCAAGTCGTGGCCTAGGTACATATGCAACTTCATTATAAAAGATACCAGCTTCCCTGCAGGCCTTCAGCATCATCCAGGTAGGTCGGAAACAGACTCTGGTTCCAGTTTATCTTTCTGGATTCTGATTTATTTCCACAAGTTACAGCTTTCTCTGCTCTCTGGCTTCATAAAGACTTCAAGCACAATCCAGCTTCAATGGCAAGAGTTTGCATAGATTTGTCCACAGATCCCACAATTGGGAGGGGCCTAATATGTATAATAAATCTCTTGTTCTATGTCACTTATAAGAGTGGCTTCTCTGATCAAAACCTGACTTCAGAAATTGGTGATGGAAGTGGTTCTAGAGGAACAGAATCTTAAGGAGGGGTTCTCTGAATGGATTCTGTGTTATCTGTACTTGTTACTATGTTGTTGTTGATATTCTGCTCAGAGAGACATTGATAGTCCACAATAGCACAATTGTTCCTTAAATTGTCACCTGTAGACATCTGTAACAAAGTGCCTGCCTAAAAAGAGGCACAAATTTGGTAGGTCAAGCAGTTGCTACCATAAAATAACTATAATGAGGTGGGTGGTTGGTTGGTTGTTTTTTAGTTGGAGAATTTGGGGAAAGAAAATGTCCAGTCCAAGATTCTAGTTAGAACCAGAATAATTTTCTTATTTACCCTTTAAAAAATTGGAATGGGGACATACGGGCAGATTCTGATGAAGCTGGGGACCTTTTTCTATTTTCTGCCAAGTATCCTTGACTCATAAAAGCAGCTCTTTATGTCCTGTCAGGGGAGTTAGTCTCCTCTTGCCTGAAGACTATGTAATGGGCTTCTCTGATATAATTTCAGAATAATTTCATAATTTTATAAGTTTAGGGAACTACTGATTCTCCTTAGGAACTGCCCTCACCACTTCTCATTGTTTCTAGTCCTCTAAACATACTCAAGTAATAACAGTCCCCAGAGTGTAAAGTACAAAGTATAACATTTGAGGAGGTGTCATACGCACACAAAGAATTGCAAAAATTTGCCAACTTATATCAGTAGAAGTCTTGGAAACATGCATAGGAATGCGTCCTAAGGTATTTGATGAGGAGTGTAAGGAACGGGCCTAGACATTGCTATTGGTGAATTAAGACACAATTCTGTACTCAAAATATTGGCAAAGGTGCCTGGAGGGGCCCTAACAGTTTGCTTGCTTGGTTGACTAAAACCTGGACCCAAAAGTGATCTGCATAAAATGAAGATGAGATACTTGCTAGACCTTCCAACAAAGGTATCCAAAGGTTTAGGAAGACTGCAATGCTAGAGTGTGTAAGACTTGCTCACCCACTCCCTAAATACATCCCTAGAAAGCCCAGAGGATACTTACTTCACAAGGGGTGTGCAAAATACATTAGTGAAAGGAACTCGGACGTCTTACGGTGGCTATTCTCTCAGGCCAATTTTGGTGGTGGGAATTGCTGCTATCAAATTGACTTGCCTGATTTTAATGATGATGATGGAATTCCCGGGTGTCACGGGTCACGTGGTGGCACTAAATTACCAAAGACAAGAAATGTATGAATACTGAAATGAGAGGCAGAGCCCAAATCTGTAATAGGAATGGTCTCACTGGCAGAAATCTTTGCTATTAGCTAGATTGTGGACTGTGGTTTCCCTAGAACTGATATAAACAGACAACCTTCTCAAATGTTACTTAGTCTGTTTGATTAGAAAGCTCTAGGTTTGTGAAACAGAGAACTGACTGAAGTCACTGTGATTACCAAATGGAACAGAGGGTTTAACTGAAGCAGGACCATGGAACAGAGGGTTTTATAGCCGGCTACCTCAGGCTAGAAGTACCTCTCCTAGGAGTGGTTTCACAGAGTCCAGAACAACCTGCCATTGAAATTAAAAAGCAATTGCAGCAGAGAGATATCAGTGATATAGCAAAACCCCACCCTGGTGGAATAGCTCTTTAATCAGTGGATAAATCATGTCCCCAGGTTATGATTTGGGGCTGCATGCTGACCCTGTGAGCTCAGTAATCTCTTGGCTACTATAGACCTTTCGGAGGTCCTGCTGATGTGATCGCGAGCAACTTAAGCAGAATAGTGAGCAACATGGAAGATATTAGGTTAAATAGAAGAGACTGTACATAGTCAGACTATATATGACTTCACATTCATTGTGGAGCAGCAGAGTTCCATGACCTGCTGCTTTTGAGGTTTTCAAAACTGCTAGTAAAGGAACATTTTCCAGCTGTAGGCTTGGTGAGGTCCACATCTACTGAGATTTCCCTATGTCCTGATAAATCTTTGGGGTTTTTTTGGTCATATCTAATTAAAGCTATTAGTAGAATAATTCATTATTTCTATAACTTCTTTCATATAACTACGTGAGTATTGATTTCAAACTCATCAGAGATGTCCTTGAGATTTTTCTCAGTATTGAGTATGTATGAAGGACCTGAAGTCTGATCAGGATTGCTCTGTGATGCTTTGAGGTAATACAAAAGCTATAAATACGTACTTACCACTAGGCAGAGATTAATCTACAGCAGCTGTTACAGATTGCATGTTTGTGTCCCCCTAAAATGTATGTTGGAAGCCTAACCTCCAATGGAATTAGGGGGTAATTAGGCCTTTGGGAGGTAATTAGGTTCAGATGAACTCATGAGCGTGGAGCCCCCATGATGATGGGATTAGTGTCCTGATAAGAAGAGACTTTAGTCTCTCTCTCTCTCTCTCTTTCTCCCTCCCTGCCATGTGAGGATATAGCAAGAAGACGGCCATCTGCAAACCAGGAAAAGTACCCTCACCAGACACTAAATCCCCTGGCGCCTTGATCTTTGATCCCAGCCTGCAGAACTGTAAGAAATAAGTGTTGTCTAAACCATTCAATCTTTGTCATAGCAGCCCAAGCTGACTAATACAGCAGCACAGGTCCTGCTTTGTTCTCTGAGGCAGCCAAATACAGGGTGTGTGTGGGAAGGGCACAGTGTATGCACATTCATTTGGCAACATGTTTGAGTATTTATTTTAAAAAAAACAATAACTTAAATAAATCATTTAAGACAGGACAGTTGAGTTCCTGGATAGGAAAACTATGTGAAAGATTTTGCTGGAAAACCCAGAGGGCAAACGCACTTTGTTGTGGATTCTAGCCAATTAATCAAGATAGTGATAGACCACACCTCTCATATATTTTCCACATTGCCAAAATACTTTATTCCTTAATAATACTGTGCTTACTGTATATTGGAGTACCATTAAAAATGAGCTCATCATGTAACAGGATGACAGAAAGAAAATAAATCTCCCTTTGCTGCATGTTATTCATCTCTGTCCTATTAAATTTTTCTTCTCAAATTAGCTTTTTAGCTAGCCAGAACATGGCCAGACACTTTGATAATGACACAGTCCACACACACATTTTCTATGAGCCTTTATGCAGCTTATATAAATTCTGTAAGAAGTGTCGTTCGAGTTTTGAAGATTTTTCTTGATATATAAGAACTCTCCTCTCTCTGTATCATCTTGAAGTCTCTCTTTTCTCCACTCTCATAAAATGTGAGAAAAGACTTCTTTCAGAAGGTTATTAAGTTTGTTTTGCAGCCCACTGGTTGGGAACGTGATTTCCTGGTAATTTAATTTTGATGTGTTTCCTAACTTGGGTTTAATTCAATTCATCCCAATAGATACCAGAGTAAAGAAGTACATATTACTATTGTAATATTGTATTTTATTACTAAGAAGTATAATTATTTTAAATAATTTAATATAGAACACTTTCTACTCTGGCAATTTTAATATCAACAGGAGAAATTTCGAAAACAGTTACATGAAATGGAAATATCCCTTGGAAGAGGCAAGCTGCACACTACAAATTATCCCACAGGCCAGCATTACATTGAGTAGTGTTTCATGGTTCAAGGACTGACCCCAACTGACTCAAAGACTGAATTATCAGCATACTCACATTGGACACACATGACAGAGGAGACTCCCATTAACCATGTTATAGAGCTGAAATATAAAATCATAATCTCCATGTATTAATTGATAGTGACGAGAATACCTCTATCTTAGGCTGCAATACTCGTTTTGACATGGCGTTGATTTTCTTCCTACATGTAGACATAAATGGGGCACAGATATTTGCTCAGTGAGATCAGTTCTGTCAAGGCAGCGGTTCTGGATATGATAGGGTGTCTTGGCTTAAGTTGCTCTCTCTTCTGAACATGCTCATAATGGCACTGCAACATGGGCTACTGCAACGCCCCTTTCCCTCTGCTGACCATCCTTTCTTACCTCTCTCCACCACCTCCAGACTCCTAATTCTGATTGACACATCCTTTTTCGATAACTCTGTGACGTCAGTCTTGCACCACTCAGTTCCTTGATCTAATAGCCATCGTTTTTAAGTTTCCTTTGCGTGTGACCTAGTAAACATTGACTTCTTAGATTCACTTTCAGAAGGTAATCCATTTGTTTTTAAAATATATTTTCAAGTTCTTGGAGACTTCCTCTAAGTAGACTCCGACTACTGATAATCAGCAAAAATAATTTACATGATTGATTAGAGCTTGAAATATGGTAAATGAAAAACAATTCTGAAAAGAGAAACATAATTAGGAGTTGTAAAGCAGAGGTCACGGCAGAGCTCTGAAGAGTCCATTGAAGAAGCTGAGTTTAAGGCACATGTTAGAAAAAACATCTTTATGACTCTTGGAAATAATGTGACTTCCTTTTAAGAACTACACATTTATTACCAACACTGAACAAAAGACAGAGTATAAAAAGTGAGAGACCCATATAATAAACAATTTTCCCATCCTAGTATTAATTTATAATGAGAAAAATAATGGCATCTCAGGCTAGAATAATCACTTTGACATGGAATTAACTTAATGTCTATTTTTTCAGCCAAAACTAACCTTATCACGTAGAAATCTAATCTGGACAGAGATGTAACATACCTTTTTTGTCACACTTAAAAACTGCTGGTTTAATTAAAGAATAAATCAATGAGTTCAAGAATAATGAGTAAACAGGAAGCTAGGTACGAATTGGGGGAGGAGACTGTGCTGGCGCTGTGCAAGGAGAGCTAGCATTCCAAACGGGGGAAATAACGGGAACAAAGAGGAAAGAAAAGAGGTGTGTTTGGGGCTTGACAGGAAGGGCAGCCTAGTGTTTAGGAGGACAGGCAGTTCCCAGTGGGATAAAATAGTAAATGGGGCCACTAAGGATCACAATACAACACTCTTTTCTTGCCTGTGACCATGTTCTTTTTTTTTTTTAATGAGTTTTTTTTGTTTCTTAATTTATTTATTTTTTGGTTGTGTTGGGTCTTCGTTGCTGCGCACGGGCTTTCTCTAGTTGCGGCAAGCAGGGTCTACTCTTTGTTGCGGTGTGTGGGCTTCTCATTGTGGTGGCTTCTCTTGTTGCGGAGCACGGGCTCTAGGTGCTCGGGCTTCAGTAGTTGTAGCACGTGGGCTCACCAGTGCCTGAAGTAAATGTGGGGGTTCAGGACTTAAATAAGAAAACAAATCATGTTTATTTTCACTCGTCTCTAACCAAAGTAAAAAGTTTAACATTTTCTTCCATTGCAAATATGGGCAACAAACCATAAGAGTATAAGCAGGATTTCTGACTTTGTCATGAATAGGAATCACAGTCTCATATTACAGTTGTCACAGATAGCGACAAATATCATGTATATTACCACTGTCTTCAGTAGTTATTAGACTAAACTCTAGATCTTCTTAGTTAATGGCTAGTGAAACAATTATTTCTGCATCAAAAAATTTTTTAGTATAGTGACAACTGCATTTCAATATAATTGGAATGATTTATAATCCAATATAATTTATATTATGCATTTAAAAACACTATTCTGTGAAGGGATCCATAGGCTTCTCCAGACTGCCAAAGGAGCTCATGGAACAAAAAACATTAAGAACCCCTACATGAGAATTAGTATTTTGGTTTTAGCATTCCTCACCCCTTTCTCTATCAAATTAGTTCTCCAGCAGTCTCCAGGTAAACAATTCCATCTATTAGCTCTCTCTAGAATTCTTATGTAATTGATATCTAGGACAGTCCCTATTAGTGTATGTGTGGGTAAGATAAAGAATTTTTACATCACCCTTTCATATTGTTTTCTTTACTCTCTCTTTTGTCCATTTCTCTTCCATTTAAATGAATTCCCTATTTCAGCATATACCTGGAGATGAAGGGGATGACTTCAAGCAGGTAGGGAGATTCAGAAGGGCTTAAATATCAAAGCAGAGCTCCCCACGCATGAATGGGAGCTGCTGAAAGGAAGGAAAGGAAAAGAAGGTGATGGGGGAGGAGGCAAAGTTGCAGCTGGTAGGAGGAAAGTCCAACCCAGCAGACAGAATCCAGCACTCAGCATCCAGAAGACAGAGATGTAGGCCACAGGCTGGCCAGAGGCTAGCATCAGAGAAGTCCAGAAAAAAGTGAAATGTCTGCTGAAATGTAGTCCGGGGAACATGGCAACAAGTACTCTAAGATCAATCAAAATATGAATATATACCGTGGCCTGGAAATTTGATTTGCATCCGATGAGTCTGTCAGGATGTGGAAGAGATTCAGAAAAGGACTATACCTGGGATGGTGGTGGTGTGGTTAGGGCAGGGGATTGAGAGAGGAAAACAGAGCCCAGTCTTATAAGGGTAAGAATACTGGGTTGACTACAAGGAATTTAATTAAGGACATGGTAGAGAAGGGTAATAAAGTGGAAGTTTCTTACACCTGGACACAAGTTGAGCACAAGAAAGCAAGATTGGCTTGACAACGGATTTCTTATTGAGTCGGATCAACTTAAATGACTAAGGAGAGGAGGGTTCACAAAGCCTATATTGGGACTAAGTCTGCTGGTCAAGCTGACCTGATTTATGCTAATAGAAATGGAGGGCTTTGGAGGCAGAGAACCAGGAAGTTTATGACAACTGGTCAGCTCTCTAAATCAGCTTTACTCTCTGAGATATCTACTCTGTGTGGCATTAGGCTTCCAAAGCATGAAGCGGAATGTGTTATTAAATCAGATCTCCTTGGATCACAAAGAAAATAATAAGGCAACAGTGATAGAAGAGAAAAAGAAACAATCCAGAGAAAAAATGACTGGGTCGCCAGAGGTAAAATGTATGACAGATCCAAATGGCGTTCATTATTTCTCATTTGGAAAATTCCAACAACTTCCAAAATTGTCTCCCCATCTTAAGTGCTTCACTACTCACATTTATCTTATAAACCACTTCCAGGTGACACACTAAAATTCTTCAAGTGCAGACACCGTTTCTCACTTCAGTCTTCTACTAAAAAATACCAGCACCACTTTGTCACTTAACAATACCCTTTTCTTTGCATTCAAATTTCTGTGCAATATGGTTCCAACCCAAGTCAATGCTTATTTCCTAGTATTTTTTATTTTTAATATTAAACATCCTTAAAATAAATGATTAAAATATTTATTATTTGAATGCTTCATTTTTAATATTTCCTTTTTATTTCTGACAAGTGTGCCCTTCTTTGAAGACGTTCTCTGCTTCATTTCCATGTGATTCTGGTGGGCTACCAATCAGAAGACAATGGACTTCTGACAAGAGGAGTGCCACATGGCCCAAGTTAGGCCACCCAGAGTTTCCTTCCCAGGAGGCGTGTCCCAAGAATGCAAGGACAGAGAGGGACCAAAAATGATTGGAACTGAGGCCTATGAGGTATTGACGTCTTTATCTTAATGTCCCTCTGATCCTCTATCCTTCCCTAAATTCTTCCACTCAATTCTTTGAGCTACTCAATATCCTTTCAGGAAATTCCCTTGCACACACACACACACACGCACACACACACGCACACATGGTGCAGTTTAAGAATAGTAGTTTCTGTTGTTTGTAACCAAAGAACACTAAATGATGCAGAAATGAGCACAAAACCATAGGGGAGATTGTTAGGTGTGGAATAGGGCACAGACCGTCCCACCCACCCCCCCAGAGATGACTGGTGTATGTGGAATTAATTATCAAGCTAAAATGTCCTAAAAGGCAATGGGGCTGACATTAAAATTCTAAGACGGGAAATTAAAAGTTCATGACATATAGTGGAGAGCTAGGAAATAAGGTCTTTCACTGGGCTGCCTGGAACACTGTGGGTGAAACTTCTAGGAACTGTTGGCTTTTGCAATAGACCTGGATAAATGAAACTGAGGGAATTATGAGCTCAAATGTTAAAATTTTCACTTTGAGGCATGGACTAAAATCCAGAGTCTTCTTGTCACCACGCCCCAAGCATCTCTTTTTTACTAGTTGTCATGGGACTGAGATTGATGAAAACCAAACTCACAGATGGATCATCCCGCTTGTTACGGTAGATCAGGGCAACTGAGAACGTTGCCACGTATCTTGCATAAATCTTGAGAGGAAAAAAATGGGATATGAGCTGTTCACCAGTTACATTAGTAAACCTTTGATCCTGAAGAAACCTGAGCCACCAAAGGGCTTGCCAGCATTCCCGGTCTGCCCCCCGCCCCCGCCCCTCCCTGCCCAGTGATTGAGGAAGCGGTGTCTCCCGCGGGAGAAATAAAATGATTCCTCTGGCGCCAAAGCTCCTTGGTGCTGACCTCGTCTCCCCTTACCCTCCTGATCTCTTCCTCCTTTATCCTTTGCATACTTCATTCACAGCCTCCCTGCTCTGCCTCAGATGTGCAGGGAGCTCCCATCTCAGGGCTTTGCACTCACCGCCCTTTGCCGCTATCTGTGCCTGGAGCTCCCTCCCTCCCGAGGACAATAGCCGCCTGAGTTGCTCCCTCACCTCCTTCAAACTATTGCTGGCTTGAATATCACCTTCTCCTGGAGGCTTCCACCGTATTCGAAATTGCAGCACTTGCCCAATATTCTGTTGCCCTTTGGTAGTTTATTTTTCTCTCTTGCACTTACCCCCCACATCTACTATATATTTTACTTTTTTGTGTGCTTTGTCCCCAGAAACGGCCCCCAGTGAACCCTGCCTCTTGGGATTCACTCCCTCGGGTAGCCCCACCCCCCTCCGCTAGAATCTGGGGCGGCTCTGTGACTCATCTGAACCAAGAGAATGTGGCAGAAATGGTGCTAAGCCAGTTCCAGGCTTAAGCCTTAACAGGGAGGGGCAGCTTCCAACTTTGTACTTTGGAGAGCTCTGTGCAGCCCTGTGAAAAGGCTGGTTATTCTGCTGGGCAGACCCTGTAGAAAGAGACAATACTGTGTGGAACGAGTGAGTCCTTGGACTACACGGAGAGACTGAGAGGCTCAGCCCTCCAGTGTCCAACTTGAGTCCGGTTCTCCAGCTATTTCCACTAAGAAGTCAGACATGTGAGAGAGCCATGGTGGACGTCCCAGCCCTTCAAGCTAACATCCCACGGAAAAAAAAAGCACCATCCAGATGAGTCCAGTCAGCCCACCAGGAGAGTCAGGAGATAATAAAATCATTGTTGTTGTTGTTGTTCTTTTAATTTTTATTTATTTTTGGCTGCGTTGGGTCTTCGTTGCTGCGCGCGGGCTTTCTCCAGTTGCGGCGAGCGGGAGCTACTCTTCGTTGCGGTGTGCAGGCTTCTCACTGCTGTGGCTTCTCTTGTTGCGGAGCACGGGCTCTAGGCACGTGGGCTTTAGTAGCTGTGGCTCGTGGGCTCTAGAGCGCAGGCTCAGTAGCTGTGGCGCACGGGCTTAGTTGCTCCGCGGCATGTGGGATCTTCCCCGACCAGGGCTCGAACCCGTATCATTGCTGTTTTAAGGCCCTGGGTGGTTTGTTATGCGATACGTAACCAAAACATTATTCATTGTGTTCATTGTCTGTGTCCCCAGCAAGAGTGTAAATTTGGTGAAAACGGGGGTTGGGGGGCGGGGCCCATTTTCTTCTTTGCTGCATCCCTGGCACCTATAACGGTGCTGAGCTCTTTATAAACATTTCTAATGCAAGGAAGCATAAATTGGTTAATGAATTTAAACTAGACAGAGCCTATGGGATGAAATAGATAATCAGAATGTGGAAGGGAAAATGTATTCAAAGAGATTTTTAGGAATTAATCTCTATTAATCAATATAATTGTCATAGAATTAACACTTGTTCAGACAGAGTTTAGAGAGAGATGCACTTCCTAGGAGAATGGAATCCCACTTTGGATATGGTCAAATTTCTTGATAAGGATGCATTCACTAGAAAGTCTGAATTCAATTTTCCAGCACTGGTTAAGTTGCCTAACTTAATTAATACAAACCTAAACCAGACACTGCCAATAGAAAACTACATTAGATGGCCAGATACTGTTTAGCTTAACACAGAGGGAGGGAATTCAGAGATTCCAGAAATTCTTGATCAGAGCAGTTATACGCAACTTGCCCACTTTCCTCCTGACCACATCCCAGAATAGATCACTAATAACTCTCCCTTCCTCCTTGCCAAGAGATAGCAGGTTGGCATATCTCTAAATAAATTGGTAAGAAGTTTAATTATTAGCTATGACTACCTTAAAAGCATACAAGTTTGGACTTAGAAGTCTAAAACTTATATAATCATTTATTGCAAACATCTCAATCTTTTGGTCATTTATAATAACTGAGGTATTCATGTAATTCTCCAAGAATCTCAGAAACTGAGATACTTGAAGATTGCTTTCTCCTATATTCGATGGATCTGACAATCAAAAGACAGAGGGAAAAATGATTCTCTGTGATTAGTGTATTTTATGTAACATTTGTATCTCCACTAAGAGCAAGTTGAGTATATGGCCTCAATCACTGTATCTGTATACACTGTAAGGCATCCCTCCATTCCCAGAAGTTTAGGGCTATGGTGTCAGGATTTTCCATGTTGTCATTCTCTAATGTAAATTGTATGGCTTCCATGCATATTTCCAAAGAACAAAAGAAAATATGTGGCAATAACCTAGATATATAAACTCCTTAGCCAACCCCATGAATAACTTAATATAGTAGTTGTAATGGATATATACATAAATATAGCAAAAAATGTTCTGCTGGTTAAGGATTTATCCTTTAAAAAAATTAATTACAGGGCTTCCCTGGTGGTGCAGTGGTTGAGAATCCACCTGCCGATGCAGGGGACACGGGTTCGTGCCCCGGTCCGGGAAGATCCCACGTGACGCGGAGCGGCTGGGCCCGTGAGCCATGGCCGCTGAGCCTGCGCATCCGGAGCCTGTGCTCCACAACGGGAGAGGCCACAACAGTGACAGGCCCGTATACCGGAAATAAAATAAATAAATAAAAATTAAAAAAATAAAAATAAAAAAATTAATTACAGAAATTAGACATTGAAAGCTAATTGTTCTTTGTTTCTCTTTTTAAATTCAAAAAAGAAACACATGTCAGTTTGCATTCCTTTGTGTTGAAATATTCTTGAATTTCATGATTTTACTTGTGACCCAAACAGGGCTGAACATTTACTTTACTTGTGGTGCCTTATTTGGAAAATTGAAAGATTGGGAAGACGAGAAACAGTGCAGGAGGGAGTGGATCTCTAAGATCATGATATGTTTTTCTCTGATTAAAATGTGCCATATCTTTTATTTCTAGGGGAATTAGAGTCCACATAAGTTTGAGGTAGGTATTACTTGTTGAATACTCAGAATAACATTATGCACCTTACCCCCTTGTGTAAATATATTCCAAGACTCTATATCTTCTTTGAAAAGTAGTTTGAAGATGCATCTATTTGACAAACCTGGAGCAGTTACTGTCTGCTGCTTAAATTTCCAGATACAAGGGAAAACGTGTCCTCTGGCAGCCCAGATTGAATAGGGGAACACAGGAGAAAAACATGGTAAGATAGGGAGAAACATGGAGAGAATTTTTGTAAATCAAAAATAAACTTGTAGACAGTGAAGAGCCTGTTTTACTCCAAAGGAGAATCTAAAATTTGAATTTAGGGCTTCCCTGGTGGCGCAGTGGTTGAGAATCCGCCTGCCGATGTAGGGGACACGGGTTCGTGCCCCGGTCCGGGAAGATCCCACGTGCCGCGGAGCGGCTGGGCCCGTGAGCCGTGGCCGCTGCGCCTGCACGTCCAGAGCCTGTGCTCCGCAATGGGAGAGGCCACAACAGTGAGAGGCCCGCGTATCGCAAAAAAAAAATAATAATAATAATAATAATAATAATAAATAAAATTTGAATTTACATGAGAGGGGTTGGGACATGATTCTCTGAGCTCTTGCTTTCTGATTGAGTCCACTTTTAAAAGCTTAAGGGTTTCAACTAATTAAATTAAAAGCAAGCCAGAAAAAAAGAAAAGAGAGAGATTGACTGCTTTGGTATTCCACATCGAAGGATGCTGATCTGCCTTATTATTTTGGGGAGAAGATGAATGGGAAGAAAGCCCTTTGCTTCACTCCATTAGAAAATCCCATGACTAAACGTTGATAAAATTTGAATTTTTATGTTTGGGAACTATTTTAAAATAATTCAACTTGTGAAAGACAGTATTTTCTATTGCCTCATCCAGTGAATCCTAAGGCATATTTACCTTTGTTTTTCATTTAAAGAAGTTGTGAAACAACTTAAGAATTTCAGAAATATGGAACTAAGTATTACATATTATGGAAAGAAGTATGTATCTCTTATTCCTAAAGAAATATCTGTTTTCTCAATGGGGAAAGGACTATAACTTTCCTTTCCTCAAATAAGTCTTCTTATGGTCAAGGACCCACAAATGAAATTACTTAGTTTTTTTTTTTAATACTCACACAGTTTAGTAGAATTTGATAACTATTCAGAGCATCCGTTAAATTCTATTTGGAGTTCTGCTCCTACAAAGTTATTATGAGGTCATTCTAGGAATATAGTGTGATAGGATTCATACAATCAGGATAAATCAGAAAGTCTACCCAAGTCCAGGTGTGGAGGCTGCAGTCACTGAATTGAATGACATGTCTGGTAACTGAAGGATTGTTCTTGATGATTGGAAGGAAACCTTGTCTTCAGTCTAAGGTTGTTTAAGGAAACGCAGCTGATTTGTTTGCATTTCCTTTTCCTTCCTCCAGACTTAAAGAACACTAGGGTCAATAAGTTCATAAAACTCAGATCGATTGGGCAGAGAGAGTTGGTGGAGCGCTCTATGAAATACTGAAGATGGTCTTTTTTTCCCTATTTTTGAGAGTCAGTGATTTTTGGAGTCTATCCTTTGTATTTATGTTTTCAAGACTTCAGTGAGATTTAGCAAGATGTTTAAAGCTGGGGCTGGGGTAGAATAATTCTTGAGAATTTAAGTTTAATTTCATACCCTATGCAGTGGAGATTAGCATTCCAAGCCTTGCTTTCACAGAGAATCAGGGAGTTATTATATGATGTGTTAGGGATCATCCTCCACACAGCAGAGAACCCCTGGCTTCCTGCCATGTCCTGAAAAAAGGGGGAATGCCATGGTTATTTACACGACCATTTTTTCCTTTGGGAGGTTTTGTTCTAGTTCACCTTTGCTCATTACTGATTCATAGGCTGCTATTTTGGCCGAATGAGGATGGAGGAGCAATATTAGGTGAGAGGCTAACAAAATACGCTGTAGGCTCTTCCACCATCCCTATCCTTTTAGAGTCTTTGCTGTCAAAAAAAGCCCAGTCAAGATAATGCCTTCCTTTCATCTCCTCCATCCATGCCCATGAGTACTTTTCTCCTATTAAGGTTCACTTGTAAAAGAACTGCATTCACTATTAATGTGTCTGCATTTGCACTTTACAAGGTACTCTGCTTTTATTAAGCACCCGTCTATAAACTGTTCCATGTATGTGCCCAGGAGCCCATCCCTTTTTCTGCTCCCCACTGGCAGTTGGCTTTGACTTAGTGGGGAGATATGGACCCTTCCAACGTGCCTAGCTCAAGTGGAGTCTTCGACCAGATGGCAAAAATACTACAGCTTTGAAGACACTTTGGCTGCATCATCAGACCCGTTTGTAATTATTTTATGGTTAGCCCAAGGCATTGAAACCATCATTTCTGAAAGTGGACTCAGAGTTATCTTGGTAGATAGATAAGTATTTGTTTATTGAGTCTTATCGCTTTAAAATTAGAAGCGGCTTTTTCAAGAGAAATACTTTGAGACTAATCCCAGCTGACCTCTGAGAGGTTATTTCTCTGAATAATAGAAACATAGACTTATGATATTTACTTAAAAACTGTGTTCAGAGCTCAGCGGATAAGGGAGTTAGTTGTACAGACAGTCCATGGCACTTATATAGTAGATAACAGAGTAAGAATTATTGGCTTATAGAAACCAAGTACAGGCTACTATTTTGCCTGGTGTTACTGATTTTTGACTATGCAAGCCCAAACTTATTCAATAGAAGAAGAGCATTTTTCTGTTCTTCCAAACACTAGACTACTTTGGAACTTTTGTTTCATTCAGTACCACCAGTCTAACCTACTATATACTGATAGAAAGTTAGAATATATATATAGTTATAGAGCTACATCTACAGCTACATCTATATGACATTTGTGCCCAAGAGTGATTTAATTAGCTTGTATGATCAATTCTCACTACTAACAGGTCAGATGGTTGAGTGTAGGTGACAAAGGGAGAAGGGTTACAATATCAAATTATTGCACACAAAAGCATCTTTTTTTCAGCATCACCTTGATTTATTTTCCTAGTCTTTTTTTTTTCTCAGATGGAAAAATAATTTCATCAAGAAAACAAATATTTCTGCCAAAGCAAAATACTTTCATGTTTTAATGCTTTTCTTTTTAAACAAGTCAACATTGAACTAGGACATGCTCTGACCCCACTCCCCTCATTTTGCTGACTAAAATTTTTTTTAAATCCATTGGCAGAAAAAAAGATATTTTCCTCAAATAGGATGATCATATTTTATTGCTGCTTTGTTTAGTAGACATTTTTCTCAATTGGGAAAAAAAGTCTAGGTGAAAAAATTACCTAACGAGAGAAGTAGTTTACATGGTCATAACATTTAAATTGCTGCCAAAAGAAAAAAAATGTAAAAAAAGATTTTAAATGTAAAATATCACATAACTTCAAAAAACTTACCTCAGTTTTCTATCACTTATCATGTACTATAAGTCAACTTTCTAAATAGGATTACAGTCCTTTATTATAAGCCCCTAGTTGTACTATGGTATACATTTTTAAAAATGCTACTACAAAATTTTTCTTTTCTTTTTGTTTCTGCCTATTGTATACTTAAGCTATAGATAATTTTTGAATAAAAAGCCTACGGTAGATATAAATGCAATAGTTAACTGATCCTGTTTGCTGATGTTCTTTTCATGGTCCACGGAAGGTGGCGTCTTTTAGTCCAGCATCTTCTCCTGTTTCTTGCCTTCCTTTTTCTTCTTCTTAGATTCTGCTGTGATTAAAAATAAAAGAGAAGAAAAAGCATTGCATTAGTAAGCTGCGAGGGAGGGAGCCACTTGTCTTTTAAATGGCCCGGAATGAAATGATTAGATAAATTATTAGATACATAGAAGAAGTACGTGTGTGTGTGTGTGTGTGTCTGTGTGTGTGTGTCTGGTTGGGGGGGGGGTGTCTGCTTTTGTGCTTTTGCCAGGAGAATGCCTATGAGAATAGGCAGGAGTAATACAGCTTACCTCCCTGTGTGAACACATATAAATGCCTGTTATCTTACTGGTTGCCCCCATTTGATAAACAACATACCGTCTGGGGTTCCTACTTAGAAAATACAAACACAGCCAGCATCTCTGAGAGAATAAGCCAGGTCATTGCTCAATGGAGAGCTACAAATGCTTTCTCAGCCCCTCACTTCCTACATCCCCTTTCCATGGAGAGCTGATAAGCATTCTTTACTGACAAACATTTTCAAAATGCTTCCACTCCTGATTTGCCCTCTGTTTATACATTTAGCCAGCTATTCATATGTGAAGGACCACCTTTGAACCTACCAAACATGGAGCTTTGACTCTACAGAGACTCCTAGCCTTGGATGAAGCAAGTGGAATGTACCAACCTGGCTAAACCAGGTGAGTAAACCTATGAGGATTTAAATCAAAAGACTTTATCCTTTTCCATTCAGTCATCTGCCATCTCCCTTTTCCTAAGCATAGGAGAATGCAGTGTAGAATAGGACATGTCAGCTTTGGCTCCAAAGATAAGAATGGTCAGCATCACCAGGCTAGCGAGTAAAAGGATATTGCTAAATGTTGCTAAAATACTACCCCCATTTGGTCCACAATAGTGGCAGAAATGTATGGATTTGGGGCTGGAGCCAGACTGCTGGAGTTTAAATTCTGGCTCCATCGCTAGTTACTATAAGACTCTGAGAAAGTTAATTTGTGTATCTGTGTCTCAGATTCCTCACTTGTGAACAGGCATATGAATAGTACCACTTCGTAGGGTTCATATTCAAATTCAATGAGTTGTATAAAATCCACTGAGAACACAACATGGCACAATGACATGAGCCAATAAAGGTAAGCGGTCATCATTAGTGTGATAATAGACTAAGAACAAGAGGTAATTTCTCTGTAAGATTAATACTCTTTGTCATCACCAAGACATGTGCGCTGAGCAGGTTATTGAATGTGCTAAGCAACAGAGGAATATCAAGACGCAAACAATGGCCAGTAGGGATTAGGGCTTTGTTCATCAGATCATAGGGCATGTGTCTAAGAGGGTCATAAGGCTTATGATGAGAGGGGACATGACACCAACCACAAATGGTGTACAAAACCCAGCTTATACTTAAACAGAACTTGAGCTTTTTCCATTCTTACCAGCTCTTCAGATAAGTTCCAAAGTCCATTATATATTAGATGAAGTAGTATTTCTGTACAAAGTAATTGTCCTTAACTTCCTTTACTCAAGCTTCAAGGGTGCAAAATACACAATTAGGTCAGAAGTTGCTAAAATTTTGCTAAATTGCTGCTCATAAGCATTCATTTTGTTCATGTGTATCCTCAAATTTTCCCCTCTCCATACTGAAGTAACAATTTTTTATTCTTTCTATTTTTACTTGTCATTATAAAAGTCTCCCTTTTTTTAACCTATTAAAGGTGAGATGACCAGAACTTCCAAGTTTAAAGATAACTCTAAGATCAAAGAAGGTTTTCTGTTCAATTTCTGGACAAATCATGTCTGAACATTTAATAATTCCCAGTCTTTGGTTGACATTTGAAGTAACAGCTGTATATTAAAATGGTATCCTCAGGGAATAATCTAAGATGACAACTGAAATATAACTCTGATTTCCTTTGTCTGATTTTCTCCAGATCCCTTCCTTACTGGGGAAGCCTCAGTAATTTATAATCCTCTAGCTCTCCAGTAGAGTGGATGTTTGGGGCAATAATTTGCATATTTTGGCTAGCATGTCCCTATTTCATATGTAAGTAAATGGATCCCATACCAATCAGGTGTTTGTAAAATTATATTTCATAACACTTAAAGTTATTCTGAATATTGAACATTATTTGATCTGACTAATGTAGGTTGTTCATTTCAGGGAACACTTTGGGAATGGGAATCTCTCCTCAGTTCTCCTTGGTAAAGGCAAGAGCACATCCTCTCTCTGTTACCTGAGCCTGACATTTATTTTATATTCATCAATCAACAACTTGCTAAATACCAAGAAATCAACCAATTGCCATATAATCTGCATAATATCAATCAATTTATTTTTTTGATGCAACTGACAAGTCATCATGGCATTCCTCTGACACCCTACACACCTTAAGTTCACTCTGGGTTCAATATAAATAGAAAAATGAGGAGTCTCAGTAAAAGGTAGTGGAAAGAAGGAAGAGTTTGTATTTGTATAAGGTCAATTTGATTTCTCACATTGTGGCTTTTACATACATGTTACTGACAAACAAAATGAGCTCTGTCACTACTTGTCTCTGTGGTCTCAAAAACTTGTGAACATCCTCTCAAGCTTTATCCTGTCTACATGAGGGTTTTTAAATAGTATCATGGAATCTGTGATCAAGAAAGAACTTAATACAACTCCCCTATGTAATTTGTGCAGAAAGAGAAACCAAAAGAGTGTCAGTGATTCCTCAAGGTCTACAATGATCCAGCAGTAGAATCAGATGAGGGGCCGTTCCCTGACTCTTGGAACTCTTTGCACAGCACAGTACCACATCCATTTATCATCACATCTGTAGTAAATGCCCATTGGTCTTATGTTTTGCTTATATGTTGCCCAATTGTTCAGATCACCTCCCTTTACTTGAATCTGTACACTTAGGCTTATTTCAATTCCCCCAAGCACATCATTCCTTTTTCTCTCTCAGTCTTTGGCCTTCAAACCCACTCTTTATTCCATCAACTCCACACTTCCATGACCACCTCTATCTTGTTAATGCCTCCCATCCTTCAGGAACCACTTGTGACACCACTTCTAGTTTGTTAAGCTCTTGATCTGAGTTAGAAGCCTATAACCTTTATTTCCCCAGCAGAGCACTTATCTCTAGTACTGTAGTTGTCACCAAAGCATAAGCTGTGAGAGGGCAGAATCTCTACTACTGTTAACCCCCTAGCCCAAAGCATGGTGCCTAGTGCATTATAGCTGACTAGTAAATCTTCAGTGAACTAAATAAGTCTGCAGCATGGCAAGAACACATGCCTCATTGGCTTACCATTTTCCTTATGTACTCATTTTCCTTATGGAGGTTCCCTGAATTTTCCTTGGTTATTCCCACCACAGTCCTTACATATTACATTCTTTTTACCTGAGTGTTTTTATTCCTACTATCCTAACTTTGCTTGGCCAACATCAACTCATTCTTAAGATCTTCAGTTTCACTTCTTCAAGGAAGCCCTTCCCAAACTCCCAAGCTAAGCATATTTCACCCATGGTTAGACACTTCCATTGTGCCTCTCATTGCTAGTAACACTGTATTGAATTATTTAACATGCATTTTCCCCTTCCTATGAGGGTAGAGACTATGTTTGCCTTTTGCATCTGTGTCTTCAGTGCCTGGTACATGCTAAGCCTAGTACATGAAATGCAAAAAAATATTTGTTGCATGCAGAGGGAAGAAATAAACACTTGAAGGGGAAGTAAAGAGAGTCAACTCATTAGTACATAGAAAAGTAGTCTGTCTTGAGGAAAGTAAAAAAGTATAAATTCAATCAGAATCTTGTGATATTTCAGTGAAATATTTAAAGTTCTTCTTTAAGTATTCTTTGAAGAATTTTTTACAAAGAATAATTTACAAACATATATACATGTAATTTATCCAAGCTTCTCAACACTTTTCTTGTCTTTAAAGTCCTGAATTAACTCTGTGGGTAAAAGTAGTGTCTGATTTTAGTAGTCTTTCAAGGTTATGGTGAAAGAAACCTTTCCTCTAAGCATGAGGGTCACGAATTGGCCTAGACCAGGGGTCTAACTGGGTAAAACAAAGTGCTTTGTAATAAAGTCATACAGTGGCGTCTCTTAAAGGTTTTAAGAGCCCATGTGATCATTGTCCTGACTTGAAATAGTTTGGCACCTTAATTCACACTGAAAAGAGCCAAGTCAAGGGACAGAAGTACACACACACCATACCTCAAATAACACCCCAGGCTACTATCACTCTTCCCCACCTGGACTGAAGTTGTGAAGCAGAAATGGGTGCAAACGGGAAATGAGCCATTGTCAAAACATGAGAGCAAAGGGCTTGTTCTGTTCCCTTGAATGAGACATTGCTGCACTGGAAACTCACAGTGGTGCCCTTGGTGTGCTTTAACTTCCTGGGTTTCCAAACTTTCATCCTTTCTTTGGCCAGTTTTTGAGTTGATGGAGGAAGGTGCTTATCTCTTTCTCATGGTATATATGTAAAACTTTATATTATTTGAATTGAAGCAGGAATTTTTGTTTGAGATATATTTGAAAGCATTCAGAAAGCACTAAGTCTTTCCTAAAAAGGACTACTCTAAACGATTCAGGATCTTCATATTGCTATGAATCACAGAACCTGGAGTGCCATCTTTACCATATTCTATGTAGAAAACTCAAAATCTAGCCATGAAAATTCTTTCAATGCATAGCAACTACTGATCATAAAGCATAGAGGCAGTGAGAAGAATAAGAATAATATGAGCTCTGCTAGAATAAATTCTGAGCTCATATATATACTTTAAAATCTGAATAGAAAACAAAATCTTGATGGTCTTTGAAGAAATAAGTGGCACGACGGCCATTTGTTTAGTCGGGCAATGAGGATACAAGTTCTGTTAGGAATGTACTGAGCACCAAGTCTTCACCTAGAGGATTGGTTCAAACTGATGTCTTCCATTTACCAGCTCTGTGGTCTTGGGCAAATCAATCATTCTGCATCTGTTTCTGTAAACTGAGGATAATAAAACCTGGTATATCCTCCTCATAGGGCCATCGTGAATATCATATGAGATTATGACCTCTAAGATCCCATTTTACTGCTACTAGACAAAAAAATTCATATAGCAAATATTTACTCTATATCGACTACATATCTGGTGCTGGTCTAGATGCTGGGATATAATAGCAAACAAGACAAAATTCTGCTGTCACAGAGCTTACATTACAAGTACTGTTCTCAAGGTTGCTTTATGTGAGAGTCTTTCATAATTGTAAAGTACTCTGAAAGTGTATATTTATATTAAAGATCATGGCACCCATTTTTATGGCTTCACTCCATATTTCTCTTGGTACACCACAGATGCATGTGATGTAAAAGAGAATTAATTACTAGGGAGAAAAAGTATGTCTATAGTAGATTTGGCCTGAGCGGGGAGAGAGTTCCTCTTCTCTGAGTTATTTCATTCTTCTTAAAAAATATTAGTTAGCTTTTCTGTTTTAAAAGTAATACTAGCTTATATAGAAAATAAAGAAACATATGATAAAGAAATTACCCATGGTTTCACAATATAGAGATAACACTTTTAGCAACAGGTTCTATTTATGTTTCGTTTCTATAAATATATGTAATATACACTTTAAACTAGGAACATATTGACAGTTGATAAAGTATATTATACTAAAAGTTCTGTTGTATTCGTTTTCATGCCACTGCATATACTTTGAAACATGACCAAGTAGTATTCCTTTATGATATGCCCACCCTTATTTTTTGTAACCTTTCTTCTTTTGCTGCTCAGTTGGTGTGTTCCCACTTTCTGTTATTATGAATAATGGTGCAATGTGTATTTTTACAGACAAATCATTGTGTGTTAAAATTCTGCCTTAGTATACATTTTTAGAAGAGAATCTACTTGATCAAAGGACAGAATGTTTTTAAAGCTTTAGGTATATACTGGCATATTTCTTTCTTGAAAGGAAGTACCAATTTAATTTTTTATCAGCAACCTATATGAGTCTATCACAGCAAACTCGTTCTCAAAGGGCAAATAATCAAACAGGATGCATCATCTCTTTTCATCTATTCACAGGCCCTTTTAGAAATAGGATTGCCATGTGGATGGTACAAGTAAACACCCACTCCCATATCCAATATTAGGGAAATATGGAAGAAATATGGCTGTGAGTGAGCATTGAAAGACATCAGTTTAAAGATTTTTTGAAGAACTTGAGAAGAAATGTTATTCTACGAAGCAGAAGAATTGAAAATTCTGGGATAAGCTAATCTCATTTTCTGAGCAAAATGTCTTGGTTTGATTTCTTTCTTTCACATGACCTAAGGGGTAGACAGAAAACAAAAAAAGAAAATTAAGAGATGAAATGATTTGAGAGGCGCTTGAATTTTAACTGAGTCAACCTCTCTTTGCCACTGATTCAAATAAAATGGCTTTGGGTCATTAAATCGATGGGAGGAACTATTGATTAGACTAGGAAAGAGATTTGTACCTTCTAAGAGGTAGAATTCCTATATGAGGAAGCTATGAACACTCAGAAATGGACACTGAAGATTCAGAGGTCAAGATTACCAGCAGACAGGGACAGCGGGAGGCATGCCATAGAAAGCCCTAAAGCTAACCTGTGGAGACTCATTCAATAAATCATGAAAACTGAGTGAAGGAAAGAGATCAGATTACTGACAAACAGTAACATCGCAATGTAAATAAGTCCAAGATCTGGATACCACCAACACCCTTTTAATGCTTCATGAACCTATTTAAAGGAACTCACCTGTATTTAAGAATTAGCTGCCTAGTCACCTGGAGATATCTAATTCCTTGCACCATGCCAGCTGTGTCTCAGAACTGATAACAAGGCTTGCTGAATTGTAAATGTACAACTCAGTGATCCACCAGGGATCCAGGTACTAGTTGGCTTGGCTTCCCGGCATGGCACCATTCATTAAACTTCCCAATATTAAGTGGCACGGTACGGGAAGAAATTTCTATATATTTAAAAATCAATAGTATAATCTGTTAGATTTTTGTTCTTAAGATATTATTCTCAGATATGGCTTGGTCCAACATCTGTGTAATGCTGAGTTGTTTCCTCTTCGATTTCTTATTTTGTAATGTCACTCACTTCATTTCCTCTTTTAGGGACTCGATGCATTTACTTCTAGGATTACGTATGGAAAACATACCTACCTCTATACATACATATCCACCTGCATACGGCTGCTACTCAGTGCTGCCCATGTGCTGATAGCTGTTCCTTCCCTTACTGTCCACCTTCCTTTTGGCTCATCAATTCTATTTCATAACAATACCTACAGCTTCCTCCCAATTATCTGCCCTCCTACACATGTTTGCTTTCTGACATCAAGTAGATGTGCATAAAGAACAGTATACATCTGTGTCTAGACACAAACAAAATGTGTCTGGACCCTCTGAGGAACCTCTGTTCTGCCCCCATTTACTTTGAGAGGTGACTCGGCACTTAACTGCACAGCCTCCAAATCGCAAGTCCAGCCATGAGAGCAGCGGTGAGTAACGTGAACCCAACGGAAGATTTAGTGCAGGTGAGGAAATTATTTTGTCAACCGCCAAAAGCAAGCTTAGGAAAAGTCCCTAAGCATGTCAGTTATATTCCAAAACAACTCTCGCTGGATCAGTAGATGAAGCCCTTCTCCCTTCACCCAGAGACTCCTCTTTTCAGCCTCTTTTCCCTCTTGTCTCTCCTTTTCCTTTTCTTTGAAGGAAAACATTGAGATAACTATTGGCTTCTCCAACCCGTCTAGAAAGGAATCCTCTCTATCATGCGCTTCCTTTATACAGTAGACATGAGTGTGATGGGGTCACTCCCTGATCTGACCTATGTGCATGTGTGTACCAGGTAGAAGGTCACCAAGTCAAACCCCTCTTTTTAGCTCAGCACGTTCACATTGTCCTTATGTATCAGCTACACCTCTTCATGTGTTTGAAAATGTGAAAACAACTGAAAATGTTTGTGGATTTTTCCTCTGAATTCACAAGAGAGAAGATCAGTGAAGAAAGGAATCAGAGTTGCTTCATCTGTACATCCTTTAATCCAGGGCTTTCTCACTTGTAGATAGTTACAGAAGGAAAACAAAAAGCTCTGTGCGTGTGTGTGTGTGTGTGTGTGCGTGCACGCATGTGTGTGTGTGTTTGCATTCACTTTCAGCTGCTAAATTTTGTCTTTTTCAGCTTTGGCCAATAAAAAACAAGGTTTTTAAGTGCTAAATAACATTGAAGAGAGGCAAATACAGCTAAAGCAAGTGAAACTCTTCAAAGAATGTGTGATTTTACATAGGCAGCTTTGAGAATGTAGGTTATGATTATGCCCGTATATTTGCGGGTGCAGATACCTGTGTTAGAGACTCGGGGTATGTACGTGTTTGGTTTGGCAGCCACTATATGCTGTCAGGCTTGGTGACACTGTGGGCCCTAACTCCGTCCCACGCCTACCAGCTACTTTGCAGAGCTCTAGAAGCTAGAATAGAGTGATATAATTAAATCCACGTGTGTCTCTCTCTCCACCCCCCCCTCACACACTCACACACACTCACACACACTCACACACACACACACACACACACAGCCTTAGATGGGGAAATGAATGTGTAGGTTTCTTCTGTTCAGCAAAGCATCTGCCCCTTCTTCAGTCCTAGGCCACTCTCAACATCTTACACTTCTTCACAGTGACTTCCCCCCACACAGATTAACTGCCTTCTTCTACATCAAAAGCAGAAAAGAAGAACGCTTATTTCTAATATGATATTTAAATGTTTAAAAGCTTGTTTCTGCAGTAATGAAGGCATAGGTAGAAAATTTACCTAATTATAAAATATTAAAATTTATATTGTAGCCCAAGTCAGAAAGGAAATGTATCATTATAAACAATAAGTAATTCCCACTTAGCACATCATTATTTTTCTATTACCATATCTGATGTTTAATATTATATGACTGGTGTTACTGGAAACTCAAATTATGATTTATGAAAAAGGGGAAAAGCTTGAACTCTAGAATATTTAAAAGCTCAGTAAGTACAGCTCAATAAATCATTTTTTATTCACTCCTAAATGAAATTTTTTGTTATGTGTATATATATATATATATAAGAATCAGTTGTTTTAAATATATATAATATATATATTTTATATATATATATGAATCAGTTGTTATGGGCTGAATTATGTCCCCCTCAAAAATTCATGTTAAATTCCTAACCCCGATACCTCAGAGTGTGAAAATATTTGGAGACAGGGTCTTTACAGAGGCAATTCAGTTAAAATGAGGTCATTGGAGTGGGCCCTAATCCAATATGACTGGTGTCCCTATAAGAAGAGGAAATTTGGACACAGATATGCACAGAGGGAAAACGATGTAAAGGCACAGGGAGAGGACAGTCATCTATGAGCCAAGAAAGGAGGCCTGGCAAAGACGCTTCCCTCATGGCATTCAGATGGAATCAACCCACCTGACACCTTGATCTCAGGCTTCTAGCCTCCAGAATTGTGAAAAAAATTAATTTCTGTTGTTTATGGTACTTTGTGGCAGCAGTGCTAGCAAGCTAATACAGCAGTGAACTAGACTTCACACTAGTTGTAGAGATGCAAAATATACGTGTTTATTCTTATGTTTTTAAAAAATCTGTTCCCAACATTTTAAATAACATCATTTGAATATGTGACTTTGGTACTGCCTACTCTAGGGCTTTATGCTCGTTAATGGTTTCACGATGCTCTCTGCATTAATCCACTCACCCGCCTCCACCCTTGTCCTCCAGATTTCCAGCAGGTGAGCTACGTTTTCCCGTTACTTGATTCCTTCCACCCCCATCCACCCAACGCCCTGTCTACAGCAGCAGCAAAGGTAAGATCTGAGGAGATTCCTGTTGACTTCTCTACATTTTTTTTAGACAGCAGCCTTCACAGCAGCTTAATTTATTACTCTTGTGCATCTGGGCAAAGACCTGAAAATAAAGTTGTCCTGTTTTCTGTAGAATGAAAAGAATTCCTGAAATTATTTTTGCCTTGCGAAAGTGAGTGCTGTGAATGCGTGAACCTGTGGCAAAGAGCTCTGGGCCTTGCCCCCTGCGTGACCCAGAAGGAGGACACCAGAAAAATGTTTACCTGCTTCTTGCTCTTTGGATTTCTGTTGAGCTCTCTACAAGTACTGTTCTTTCCTCCTGGAAAAGCCTGTTTTTCTCTTCCCTGTCTGTGCGCTGAGCAGCAGCCAGCCCGCTTTGATTTCCCTGTAGGCTCCTGAAGGCTTTGCATCAGGGTCAAGCTGGCTGGAGTCGCGGAGAGTGTGCAAAGTATCTCTGCTAGTAGCACTTGTTACCAGGACACCGGTGCCTTGGATCCTGGGGAAGCACCAGCATCTCTACGAATGGCACAGCGGAGAGAAGGTAGCCCTGAATCCAGCCCTGGGTCGAGCCTTGGAGGCCACTGAGTGTAACAGGGTGCATTGCACTGCTGCGTCTTACTCTGGAGGAACTCAACCCCTTTAGAGGACCCCAGCTTGAGTCAAAAATTATCTGACATGACTCAATCGTAAATGACGCCAAACATGCTTATACCAATGTTTTAGAATTATCGTTAAAACAGAAACCAAAGCTAGTCATTTATTTTACAATACCCAAATAGATCCCATAGGAAGCACTCAGTTTAGGAGGAACTGGTATAACAGAAAAGTACTCTGGACACAGTCCTGACTTCAAGTTCAAGCGTGACCCCTCACGGGCTAGTGACCTTGTGCAAGTTGCAACCTTAGTGTCCTCGTTTGTCAAATGCGAACCAAACTCCTTGGGGCTTTGGTGGGGACCAAGTGAGACAGCGCGTGCTAAGGGCTTATATAGTGCCTGTCACGTTGTAGATACTCAATAAATAGCAACTACTTTCGTGATGCTCAAGAAATGCTGATGATAATAGCTCAAACCTAAGACACAAAACAGAAGTTAGAAAGGAGAAATGCAGAAGCTTCAGGGGGAAATAAAAAGAAGGTCTCTCAACCCAGTATCTAATTAGTGCAAACATTGTTCTATTATGCAGCCTTCCTTGATACTAATTATTATATAGCTGTTTTGTGTGTACATAGCTAATGAGCCTCTGAGCACGGAATTCACCAAGGGAGATGGAAGCAGACACACAGCACGAAGTAAACTCTACAAATACTTATAGTTCCTAGTCCTCACATCTGTCCCAGCAATTAGAAACAAAAATTCTTTAACAAGGATGGGAGTAAAACACCCAGGTGACTCTTCTTCCAGGTGAGTGTCCTGTGCTTTAACTGTGATTTTTCTGTACATCTTTCAGCAGCCAATGAATGAATGATGTGTTCTAGTGAGCCAGACCAGGACGGTTTAGTTGGACACATCATTCGTTCATCAAGTCAGTACTATATGTTGAGCTCCTCTCAGGGACTAGGGACATGAGATGTAGTAACTTGCAAAGGGGAATGGGTTGTGGCTCCTGACCTCAGGAGGCTGAGGGTGGGGCAAGGCAGGCGCGCACTCCGGGCAGAGGCAGGGGTGAGCGAGTGTCTCATCAGAGGAGCCGGCCCCCGGGAGAAAAGGTAGCGACTCAAGGCTCGGAAGGGCGGTCCGGCAAGTTCTCATATTGATCTCTTTTCTAATCCTTGAACAAAACAAGCTCTTTTTGGCCTCAGGACTTTGAACTTCCCCTCGTTTCATTTAGAACATTAGTATGGCTAGCTGCTCTATGTCTTCAAGTCCAAGTTCAAAAGTTACCTCTCAAAGGAGCTTTCCCCAGTTACTCTATCTAACTTAGCCCCCTTCCCTTTTGGTCACTCTGACACTTGGCTCTTTAGATTTTACTCTAATATGTAGTTCTAATTGTAATTAGTAGTTATTTATTTTGGTCACTATTATCTACCCACCACCACCACTAGAACATAGCAGTAAGAGGGAAGGAAACTTGTTTAATATCAGTAGCACCTAACATACAACCTTTACCACTGTCGGCTCTTAATAGATTTTATAAATAAGTGAATAAACTGGAAACAATGCCAAAAGACAGCATGCTGCTCTCTTTCATAGCCTCTGTATTCTGAGCAGCACGTTGGGATTTATCCTCCTGTTTCTCCTATTGCACTATAGGTCCATATAGGTCATTGATTTATCCCTGGTGCTACCTCTTGCCTCTAGAACCCACTCCATAAATACTTGCTCAATGAACGAGCTGGGTTTTACAGAAACTTTTAACAAGAAAGTTGCAGAATTCGATTTTCTCACTTCAAGAACAGTATCATGGATGGGCAATAAAACAGACATTCAAAGATTTCCACAAGCAGAATAAAAAAGAAATGAAAACCTTGAGGCCAAACTGAATAAGAGTGTTTCCCTCTGATTAAAAAGAACAAAAAAATCCCCATAAGATGCCCCAGGCTGCCTCTTTCTGGTCAAATGCAAGGGCAGCAGCCATCAACCCCATCAGGGGTCTTAGAGGGGAGGGAGCCCATTCCAGGCTGGCCTACAGTGGGATTCTGTGCATTCACCTCTTTCAACACAGTTAAAAGTCTCTCAGCCTAGCAAAGCTCATCCACAGAGGGTTGCATGCTCATTCCCAAGGGATGTCAGAGCCCAGAAAATAGAAAGAAATGTTGGGGAGCATCTTTTATCTTTCTTCTAACTAACAAAAGAATCTACTTAGCGGGAGAGAATCGAGAATGCTGGGAATATCACTCCATGACCCCCTTTCCCATTTAATGATCAGTTGCTAAACGCTGTGTCCTGCACACAGCTGAATCTCACACTTAAATGGTTGCTGTCCTTTTGATCTTTAAAGATGAATTGCCAAACCCGAGAGGTTTAGGAAATCATCCAAAAAGAGAGAGCAGCGACATGGCAAAACTTTTAGAAATAGCTGGGAAGAAATAAAAGGAATTAGGGTTATCGAGAGCAGGGAAGTTTAACAAGGACTTGGTACCAGCAGAGCATGAACTGGTGGACAGACAGCAAGAGGGATGTTACCACTGTTGCCTGGACCCCCTGAGACACTGACATCCATCCATGTGCTTCTCCCTCTGTCTACCCCAGAAGCCATTTGCGAACACCCTTCTGTCAGGCAAGCTTGGAAGCAGATGTATGCCAAGCTGGCCTGTCAGTATCAAAAGGAGTTTCACGATACTTCACAATATTTATGTATCTTGTTTATAACGCAACTAATAATTTCCAGGTCAATGATAACTCAAGATTCTAGAACGGTCCAAGATGATCATTAGGCTATATCATTTGTGGCACCTGGGAAAATCTCAGTTCATCTAGGTGCCTTCCACACAAGCCCCCACCTTGGCCTCATCGTTGACTCTGCACTCTGGTGATAGCTACGAGCAGCCCGCTTCCCTGGGCTGCACTTGCCCCCACAGCCAGGACTGCCTGGGGGACCACAGCTTCCCCACAGAAGGGCCCAGCCCGGCAGTGCCGTTCAGCTCGGCCATCTTCTAATTCTACGGTGAGTCCATCCTCCAAGGGGACCACTGAGAAACACTTTGGGCTTGGAGAACAGTTATTTGCCCTCCAAAGGGTTCTCTGCTCTGATCTTTGATATAGCGCTGTCAGCCCAGACTGGCCACAGCTCAATTATTCCTGTGCATTATTTTCAAACTGAAAAGACTGAAATGACTCAACAAAGAATGACTGGTGGTTCCAAGAAGGAAAGACCTAACTCTCTCTACAGTTGGGTACTCAACTGGTCCAATAGGATGACTCAGGGCAGGTTGCTCTCCAAGAAATGTCATCAATGCCTCTTCTAGCCCGACAGGAGAGAGGGGTAGGTCGGATGATATACTCCAACACATACTCCCTGAAGGATCACTCACTAAAGAGCAATTCAAAGCCCTTTCAAGCTTCTCTTCTCATATTTACAGTCAGAGTTTGGAAAGTTATAGACATTTCCCAGACCCTCTTACAACAGAATTTTATATGTGACCTACTTTCTACCATGCAGGCACTCTTAAATGAGTCTTAGAGGGAGAAGTGAACAAGTAGAAAATAAGGCCAAACTTGGGGACATTGGACATTTGGGCAAGAAAGGAGGTGGACGTGTCTGGTTTTAGGGGTACAGGGAAGGTGAAGTTTCCAGTGTCCAGTTCTTAGTATCATATGTGCTGAGCAGTGGGTAATTTCAGCAAGAGGGTGTCTGCTATATCAGTCACGGATGGTGTGATTAGACATTTCTCTTGAATCTCTTGCCTTCTCTGCAATATTGATGGATCCAAGTCAAATCCTCTGGCCCTTGTAGAGATTCTGTGAGCTATATAATACTCTTCAATCAACCCCTTTCTGCTTCACTAGCTAGAATAGATCTTGCTGTGGCTAAAAACTCGGACAGATACAGGATCTTCTTAATGAAAAATTTTAATTAATACTCTCAATCTCTTTTCCTAAGAAATTAAAATCTCAAGTGCCCACACAATTGCTCACCAATTTCTCCCTGCCAGATTCTGGCAGCAATTAAGCAAATTCCAGTTATAACCTTTCAGTCAATCAATGACCTTCCCCAGAGCAATCTGTCCCCATCCCCAGGAAAGCTACATTCCAATTTTGCATCTTTCAATTCTTATGTCTACGTTAGAATATCAATAGTCTCCCTTCTTCTGTGTATATTATATAGAAGTGAATGACTAAAACCTCTCTTCAGATTAAGTGGGATTTCAACACAAGAGAACCTTTAGATAAGGATTTCCAACCTGATATCTGGTATCACTGAAAGTGTGGACCAAGGCTAGAGAATAGAGTTTGTACAATATTGACACAGCCATAGGAAGGACCACTTCTTTACCTCAAAAGGTAATGCTGTTAGAATGGAGTGTAATGAATTTTAAGACAATTTTTAAGCAAAGCAAGTGGGATATTTAGTAATTTAGTAATTTCCCAAAGTTTAGATGGCAATTCTAGATATTAAGCACCTCCTCTCCCCAAGCACGTCTTTTTTTTTCTTTTCCAGTACTTTATTTTGTTTTATTTTAATTGGAGTATAATTGTTTTACAATGGTGTGTTAGTTTCTGCTGTACAATGAAATGAATCAGCTATACGTATACATATCTGCCCTCCCTCTTGGACCTCCCTCCCATTCCCCCCCGACCACGCCGTCCGTCTAGGTCATCACAGAGCACGGAGCTGAGCTCCCTGTGCTGTACGGCAGGTTCCCACTAGCTATCTATTTTACACATGGTAGTGTATTTATGTCAAAACTGATCTCCCAATTCATCCCACCCTCCCCCTCTCCCCCTGTGTCCATGCATCCGTTCTCTCCTCTCCCCAAGCAAGTCTTTTTAATCTTTTAGCCTTGTTAATAATCAAGTCACAACGATTATCCCGCAAGGCGGATGTTTTCCCATCTTTCCTCAATTTCATGCTGGGTTGTCACAGCCTTACCAACATCTTTATATTCCATTCTAAAATTTAAAGAGCATGTTTTTCACACTGAAAATCATGCAGTTTGCATATTGATCCACTACCATTTCCCAAAACAAGAGGCCAGTAACCAAGCAAAAGAGTTTTATAAAAAAAAAAAAAAAAAAAAAAAAAAAAAAAAAAAAAACAGACAAAAAAATCCCAGAACCTGATGATGTGTCTCATGAGAAGGATAATGATGTGTGGGGAAAAAAAGGTACATTCTAGTGACTGGGTTTAAAAAGGCAGAATAATGATGTCAAAAGAGAACAAAGCCTGGAACTGATTCTGCTACTCAACAATAGGGGGACTTGGATGAGTCACTGATTTTTTTTTGTCCTCGTCTGTTACATGAGGGTCCCATCAATCACAGGCAAGGTCCCCAGAAGCTCTACCACGTAATGAGTCTAGGAATTGAGATTTATCTAATACTACCAGAGTTTCATGAGTTTGTAAAACCTAGTGGCAGCACGGTGCGATTGAAAAGGCAGTGGGCCTTCTGAGTCAGTCTGACTTTGAATTTGAATCCTGGTTTCAACACTTACAAGCTGTGAAACCTCGGGCAAGTTGCTTAACCTCTCTGAGCCTGTGTTTTCTTATATATAAAGTAGGATAAATAAAATGCACTACATAGTGTTGCTTTGAAGCTTAAATTAAGCTTCAAGTTAAATTAAAAGGAACGAAATTGGGTCATTTGTAGAGACATGGATGGACCTCAAGACTGGCCTTCAGAGTGAAGTAAGTCAGAAAGAGAAAAACAGATATCATATATTAACGCATATATGTGGAATCTAGAAAAATGGTACAGATGAACCGGTTTGCAAGGAAGAAATAGAGACACAGATGTAAAGAACAAACGTATGGACACCAAGGGGGAAAGGGGGGGTGGGATGAACTGGGAGATTGGGATTGACATATATGCACTAAGACGTATAAAATAGATACCTAATGAGAACCTGCTGTATAGCAGAGAACTCCACTTCGCTGTGCAGTAGAAACGAACACAACATTGTAAAACAACTATATCCCAATAAAAAAAATAATAAAATAAAATAAATTAAATGATGAGGAGTGCCTATGACAGTGCCCGAGTCAAAATTAGTGGGTCCCCTACTTTCCCTCTGTCTTTTTCATGTGCTGAGATAAAATAGGAGAAAGCATTGATGACTTATTCTTTCCTGAATAAAGGAAGAAACTAATTTATTATTGTATAACTTTGAGAAAAATTTGCTTAAATGACTTCTTTACTACAGCTTCCACCAGTCTTTGGTGGATCTAGTGTACGAAACCTTTTCCTCCTCTTTTAGCATTTATTTATTTTCCAAATATTTATTCAGCACTTAACTATGTGCTGCTCCATGTTCGAAGCAAAAGGGATACAGTGGAGAACAAAATAGACCAGGTCCCCATCCTCCTGAAACTTATGTTCTGGGAGATGTCTTTCATAACAGTTTTAGAAATAATGTTCTAGAAGTTGTCTTCTTCCATTTGGGCGTCATCCTGCACATCGGTATTGGGCTTTACAAACCTCACCTTCTCCTATTTCAAAGGAAAATAAACTCATGGAGGTTACCTTATACTCATATGAGATTAAGTGAGAAATCCGCAGGGTATAAAAGAGAACGTGAATTTAGAGTCAACCGAATGTGGACTCTGTCATTTATTAGAGATGTAACCCTGGGCAAATATTGAATAAATTAACCAGGGCTCCTCAGTTTCCTTCATACCACTATTTACTACTTGCAAGAATATATAGAATTTTTATGAGATAATATATGTAAAACACTTAAAGCAAGGCGTGAGATTAGAAACAGAACAATACTAATCATAATAGAGATTCCATCTTATTACTTGTTTTTCCATTGATCAGAAATAAAGGAGCTATCTTAAGTGCAGAAGTTCACACAGGGAAAGCTGTAATATCCATTCATGATTATTTGAGAAAAATGGTATAAATATATATGGCACCCACACATGCCACTTGTTACATTTTACTTAAACTAGGAAACATATGTCATGGAAAAAGTGAGTGAATCCCACTAAGAAGATCTTCTATCTGACGTGTCTCCCTAGCTCAACTCGTAGGATAAGATTATTCTTTGTGCAGAGTTCCTGGTGCCAAAACAGGATTCATGGAACCCTCCATTGTTGAGAGGGAAAAGGTTAGTTTTAACAAAGGTATGTTATGCACAAAAAGAAGATTACGTTTTAATGACCTACGAAATGCATAACTGGTAATGTTGTGAAATACAGATCTCAGAGTAATTCCATTTTCAATTAATTATCTACCTTAATTTTTGACATAAAAAATTACAGACTGTCTACACACTTGAAATATTTTTACCACTATTTTTCAAGCCTGAATCAGACTTTTAACCTGCATTACATATCACTAAATGGGAAATGTAAAAAGTGAACTATTCACCAGTCCAATTAAAAAGGAGCCTCACTTAATGTATTTATCAAATATCCTGAAGAGTCTTTTTTAATCACGTTCCCATTTTGTCCGATATACTCCAGACTTTTCAACATTCTCCATATTCACCCAGCCCCACCATCGTCCACCACCTACTTAATCATGGTCCCAGTTTTTTCCTCCCCATCCGTCAAGCTGCAGTTTCTCTCACCACAGGAGAGAACAAGGATGGCATGTGTGCTTCTCTCTCTCTCTCTGTGTGTGTGTGTGTGTGTGTGTGTGTGTCTATGTGTCTATGGATTTCACACTAGAGCAGTAAGTCTCAGTTTTAGTTGATACTGAATTCTCCTAAAGAACATTTTAATTTTCAAAATGACTGATGCTGATTTAGTTGGTCGGGGTTATACTTTGGGTACCGGGACTTTTATAAGTTCCCACAGAAAATTGTGTGTGCAGCCCAGGTTGAGAACCACTGGATTGGAACATAGAGACGTCTTCAATCCCTTTTCTTTTCCCACTCTATATGTATGCTGAAGATTTTGGTTCTCTGACTAGGTTAGAAATCAATTACTTTGAAAACTGTATCTGTTAGTTCTTCCAGTTTGGGGACTATCTCACTGAACAGATAAGGCCACTGATTTCCATTAGATCTGTGTAGTTGTCTCCAGATGACTGACATTTGTACAGTTGGCACACGAACTCAGTGCACTGACCCTAGCCCCACGTCATACCTTCCAAACATGCACTACAGCCAGCAGAGGCTTCCATGCTCTGGAAAGAGCAGCCTGAATCCTAGGCATTCACCTGCAGGTCCACCCTGCTTCTAGCCATCCTGAAGTTGGAGGCAGCCATTTCTATGGACCACCTCAGCGAGGCTAAAAGAATGAGGCCTGTGAAAGGGGTCCTTCCTGACCATCAGCGGCAAGTCAGCCAATCCTCCCCAGTTTCTGGGGATATTCTTATATTCATTTATTATGGATTTCATGTTCATTTTTCTGAGTTTCTCCTTATAATTAATCTAGCCAGGATGAATTTTCAGGTTCATTTTAGAATCAAAAATGAGCAAAGTCCAAGGAGATATTCTAATGCAGAGTTGACTGAGGCCCACTGTATTCATTTGCTAGGGCTGCCATACACCGAACCAAAGAGTACGTGGCTTAAATAATAGAAATTGATTTTCTCACAGTTCTGGAGCCTAGAAGTCCAAAATTGAGATGTCAGCAGGGCTGATTTCTTCTGAGGCCTTGCTCATTGGCTTGTAGATGGCTGTCTTCTCCCTGTGTCTTCACATGGTCTTCCTTGTATGTCCGTCTGTGTCCTAATCTCCTCTTCTTATATGCCAGTCACATTGGAATAGGCCCACCCATATGACTTCATTTAACTCTAATCTCTTTAAAGGCTCTATCTCCACATACAGTCACATTCCAAGGGGCTGTGTGTTAGGACTTCAACATTTGAATTTGGGGGGAAATAACTCAGCCCAGACAACAATGAAATAAAAGAGTTTAACACCTCTTTGTCTTTCCTCAGCTGGGATTCTATTTGTATGAAACCATGGCCATGATATTTGGTTTGGTTTACTTTCTCCAGCATGAGAGCAGAGTCTGACTTTCTGGGAATGGATAGAAAGATAGCTCTACATAATTCTGAAATTCCATGATAAATGTAGTTGGTAAGCTAATCTAACTAAACAAATATAAAGGCTCTGAAAAAAGTATTAGAAATACAGAACCTATCAAGTTATGTGGTAGAAAAAGGAAAAATGTAAAATAATTTAACTGATTTCATGAAAACTATATATGTTGATAATCTAGGAGAGACTTGATTTTTAATTTCCAGCCTCTTGATCTTTCTAAGTTTGTCCATACTTGTCAGGATGTAGTCCTGATTTAGGGCTTGAAATATATAGTCACCATGCAGCTGTCTTAATTGGCCTGTTTTGCTAAGTTGTTTATTTGTGTGAGGAGACTGTTCCTATCCCCCCATCTGTGCAGAGGACTTCAATCTGAATTCATCAATTGCCTGCTGAAAAGTACTTGTATGATGCTCAATATATGAGCTTTCTTCAATCCCTTTCTAAAGGTAACTCAGCCAAGATTTCCTTCTGGAAAATTTGAGTTTGCACATCTGAAGATCCTGCCTGAGTCCGTCAGTCCACTCAGATGAAAAGTATGGTTCAAAGGCAGGAACCTACCTTGAGGTTTGGGCTTAGTCAGTTTGCCACAGGGCTTGGAGATGGTGACTGTCTTCTGACAGTCGGCGTTGTGGAGGGCTCGCTTCAGGCTTCCGGTTCTGGTCTTCAAGGCTGTATTCAGGTCACATTCTCCCCAGGCCTGGAATTGGTATTTGCACTCCGCTAGAGGCAGGGTAGGACCAAACAGAAATCTGTGAGTTCCTCTTGGAGTGCCATGAAAATAGACACTTTTGTTAACTTTTCGTAGTGAGGTAATTGTAGGTTCACATGCAAGAAATAATACAGAGAGATCCCACATACCCTGCACCCCGTTTCCCTCAGTGGTGATATCCTGCGTAGCTGTAGTCCAATAGCACCACCAGGAAATTGACGTGGACACAGTCCGTAGACGTTATTTAGGTTTCCCCAGTTTCACCTGCACTCATTTGCGTATATGTACGTGTGCACATTTAGTCCTCTGTGACTTTATCACATGTGTAGGTAAGAGTGAGCACCCCCACCGTTAGTATTCAAACAACTTCTAACACAAGGGTCCCTCGGGTTATCCTTTTACAGTCAGAACTCAGCTTCCTTCTTCCTTTCGTACCTCCTTAACCCTTGGCAATTACTAATCTGTTCTCCACCTCTGTAATTGTGTCATTTTATGAACGTTATGTAAATGGAATCATACCGTATGTAATCTTTTGAGACTGGCTTGTTTTGCTCAGCAAAAGTTCCTGAAGGTCCATCCAAGTTGTATGAACCAATAGTCTATTCCTTTCATTGGTGAGGAATCCGCCATGGTATGGATGTACCCTAGTTTGTTTAACCATTCACCAGTTGAAAGAGGTCTGGGTCATTCTCAACTTTTGGTAACCGCTAAAGCTGCTATGTACATTCATGTATAGGTTTTTATAAGAACATAAATTTCCATTTCTCTAGGATGAATGCCTAAGAGTGAAACCACTGCATTGTATAGTAAACACAAGTTCAGTTTTGTGAAAAACCGCCGTACTCCTTTCCAGGGTGGCTCTACTAGTCTGTCTTCCCACCACCAATGTATGAGTGATCCAGTTTCTCTGCATCCTCGCCAGCAATTTATGTGATTTCTAATTTTAGCCATTCTGATAGGTGTGTAGTATATAGTGATGTCTCTTGGTTTTCATTTTTATTTTCCTAATGGAGAAAAGATGTTGAACTTCTTTTCAGGTGTTTATTTGCCACCTATATATCCTCTTCAGTAAAATGTTTGTTCATGTCTTTTGCCCACTTTCTAATTGGATTGTTAGTTTTGAGAGCTCTTTATATATTCTAGGTATAAGACCTTTAAGACACACTTTTTAGGACATTTTGCACGTAGTTCTTTAGGGTACCCATATACAATTCAAGATCAAATGTATCTGAATTTCACCATGCCTTTACAGAATTTACCTCCATTCCTAAAAAGTTATAACCCCAAAGGTTATAGAGAATGAAAAAGATATAGTGCGTGTATTCATTATCCGTCTCCATTGATCAATAGGCCAAAGCACATTTCTGTAAACCAGTGAGAATATTTGGGGCACTATTCTCAGCACTATGGCTGAGAAAGACAAGGAATCTAGAAAGTGAAAAAACAGGCAATTTGGGTGTTCAGTGGTGGGTTTAAAGTTGGAAGTGTGAAAGATTCCTTCTCAAATAAGGAGATGAGGTCAGCATGAAACTGGCAATCGTCAATGAGAGAAAATCTGTGAAAAGTGGCTCATAGCAGCCCTGCTGGATCTGGTAAGTAAATCTCTGAAACAGTGTGGGGAGTGGGGAGGGAACAAAAGAGAGAGAGGGCCTGCAAGTAACAGAAAGAGATCTGGAGGAGGAGGAGAATAAGTAAGAAAAGAGGAAGGGAAGATCAAAGGAATCTAGAAATAGAAGAAGGAAAGAGAACACTGGTAGGAGGGATCAAGGGCATATTTTCTGTCCGTTTTGGTAAGATGGTGGCCTCAGTCGGGGACTATTCTGGCACGCCCACCGAAAGGAAACATGCAGCAATATCTGGAGATATTTTCAGTTGGTGCAGTTGGTGAGGTGGGGAGTGCCACAAGACACTAGTGGGTAGAAGTCAGAGATGCAGTTAATTATCCTACAATGCACAGGACAGCCCTCCCTCCAGGACAAAAAACTGTCTGGCCCCAAATTCTGCTAGAACGGAAAATGAGGAACCTGGGGTTAGGCAAGATGCTTGGCTATTTTGCATCTGATATAATAAACTTGTTAAAATAATAAATAGAGTCAACCTCAGAAAGACGCTTGATGGAAGACTGACAGAATTATCTCAGGGTGGAAAATTAAATCAATAGGACAGAAGGGATGAGATTTACCTCCAAATTGCTTTTTCCAGTTGCAGGGGATCTTACATCTCTGGGTCTTCATGGTTTGTTTACACTCAGCTCCGGTCCGGGTGCCCTCCCGGGTGCCCAGCCCACAGTCCCCACTGGTGGGCACACACACACTCCACTGCCATTCGCCACAGTCGGACTTCTTCACTTTCTTTTCTGAAAGGGAGGAAGGAAAAACAATCAATGTCCAGAAAACTCTTTAACTGCTAGATATAACCAAGTTAATTCCTGAGCTCCATAATTGCATGGTTGCGCTTTTAACCTGTATCTTCAGTGTCCAGTAAAGAGTAGGATCTCGATAGGTGTTAGCTGAATGGCTGAATCAACCAGTGACCAAGAGAATGGAGAAAGAAACCTAAGGAGCTAGAACTAATATTCATTTAACTCTTATTATGTGCCAGGGACTGTGCGAAGTGATTTACTGACATCTCCTTTTAGAAGCAAACATTTCTGAAAAAGAGAAGATGATCAAAGTCAGTTAAACCTAAAAAATGAGAAACTATCCTTTGAGAAGTAACAGTTGTCAGATTAGCCATTTCAATGCATGTCAATATTCCTTTCTCTGTATTATAGATGGAATAGCATAAGTTAAATGTGGTGGACCACAGATGTAATAGACTCTCAGCTCCACAGCCTCCTTATGACGTTGGGAGTGACACAGAAAAGGTGCTTTATCCTCTCTAAGCTTCAGTTTCCTCCTTTGTAAATATGAGATAAAAAAAAAGAAAAAAACTTGCTTGCAGGACTCTTTTTGAGGAAGAGTGTCAACATAAGTAAAACACTTGATTGCTGGTCAATTTTCTGTATGTTGTAGCTGTCAATATGATCATTATTATTTCAGTCAATAGTTAATGATCACCACCTATACTTCAGGATTTAGAGTGGGAGGTGGAATCAGAGGGGCTGTCACTTAGGTTCCTCTAAATACTTGTAAGGAAGGAAGGTGGGAAGAAAGGAAGAATGAAAAAGAGGGAGGGAGGGAAGGAGAAAAGACAAAAATCAGGTAGTTGGATTAGATGGATGTTAATCAATGAAGAGTTTTGTGTTACCATATTGCTTACCTGGTTTCTCTTTCTTTCCTGCTTCAGCAGTATCCACAGCTGCTAAAATGAAGATAAATGCCAGGAAGGCAGCCGCAAATTTTCGACGCTGCTGCAGGTACTGTTGAGTCTGCATTCTAGGAATAAACAGAGAAACAGAAGGAGACGGTGTCAACCTAAGTAACTATAGTCATCCTTATAACTCCTGACAATTGCCAAAAACAACCATGGTGTTGTAGCCCATGTGGATAATCTGAATGGACACAATGAATGGATTACCTGTGCAAGTATATGTTTGCTGTTATCTTCAGATGCATCAGTAATGACCAACACCTCAGTTTTTTTTTTATCGTTTCCATCATCATGATTATCTTATCATTATAGTTCTATTATTCATTGATCCACTGAAGAGTAAAGCCCAAAACAGAAGAAGAGCTAGCACACCTTCGATCTATAGCAAAAACACTTCTAAACTCACATGTGCTGAAAATCCACTAAATTCTAGGATGGAATGAAGAGTTTACACTTACTCATAATTTGAAATTCTCCACATTTGATATGAATAAAAATCCCAGGATAACATTCGGAAGACTCCCTTAGAACTTAAAGTCATTTGTGACAGCCTAGTGTCAGTATGATTGCCTTGCTAAGCAAACTTGCGAAGTCTCAGTTCAAGCCCCAGGACAGCCCACTTTTGAAGCTACACCAAGTCACTGGCTGCAGCAACTCACCTGGCAGTCATTTATCTCTATCTGGTATGTTCATGGTGTTTTATACTTCATATAAAAATGACAGTAATAACATATGGTCACTAACTCTGAGAATTTTTCTTCCAGAAGTATAGATTGTTTACATAATTTTACATTCTCATGAATGTAAACAATAAAACGTCACACGTATAAGGGATTGAGATCACTCTATTCTGCAATTTGCTTTTCCTCATTCAAACACATCTATGAAATGATATCCTTGTCCGTGAATTTTTCCCCCTTTCTGTGACATTGGAAATGCTATCCCTTATTAGTGTTTTTTTAATTGATGACTCTAGATTCCATTGTATGGATGAAGCATATTTCGTCTATCAGTTAAAGTTAGTATTTTGGTCATTTGGTCCTTTCAATGAATCTTACATCCTAAATAGCTACTCAGCATCTCCATTACTTTCTAAAATCTAAAATTAGGTGTTTTGTTCTTCCTCTTAAAGCTCAATTTTTATAACTATACTTCACTGATGGTCAGACAGAAGAGTTCCTACTGATGCTGAGACTTTTCCTATGACTCTCATTGGACATGAACTATATGAGAAGCCAGTCTGGATGTACTGGTTGGCAAGTCTTCTCAGAGTTGAGTACCCTGGTGCATCTACACTACCATACATATATCACTTAGCCATGCGTCATTTACAATTATTAGGTGTAATGTGAACCAAGGTGAAGGTCTTCTGTTGTTTTCTCCAAAGGCTGTCCAAGAACATACTCTCAGTGACTAACCACTTTGGAGGCGGAAACTTTTCATTTGAACTTTCTTAAAGGGTAAGTTAACTTTTAAATTCAGAACTTTAAAATTTTAATGTATTTCTTTCCACGTTGGAATACACATTTATGTTTCACAATTACCTTCGAATACCTGAAACATTTAGTTTGTGAATTAGATGAGAATTCAGAAATTTCCATCATGAAAGCACAGCTCTTGAGAGAACCTTCTGACCAAGCAACGGAGAGATGCTTGCAGAGCCTTGTAAAGAAAGGTCACTGAGGAAACATGGCCACTTGGCAGAAGCAGAAAGAACTCTTCCATAAATAACACACACACACACACACACAGTTATTAATAGAAAGGTGCTATTGCTGGCTATTTTAACCTCAGCATTTCTAGTTTGACATTGCTAAGTTCTTACTTTTATAATTATTTTCAAAAAGCTTTCTCTCAATCAAGTTAAATTCACTTAATTTCAAGAAAAAAAAAATCTCACATGTGCCAGAATTTCCTGACCAAAAATTTCTTTTGAGTCATAGAATGGTCTGTTAAACAAGTGATCTCAACTATAGTGGGAGCAGAGAGGAAGGAAGGAAAGAGGATTTGGGATGAGTGTTGGAGAGTTGGTGGAACGGAAGTGCACTCTAGTCTATGTTATTTCTCCTATTGATTCAGAAAAATTCGGAATCTTAATTAGTGAGCAAACAGTTAATTTCAGCTTTTAGACATTCTAAAGAAAAATGCATGCAATTCCATGTGTACAGGGAAAATGTGTAAAGTATGTGATAAGCAATAGGTGTGAGTTGGAGAACCTTCTCAACCTCTTTTCCCTTCCCTCCTGTTTTGCCTACCATTCTGCTTAAGCCTCTATTTTGATAGCTTAAGATTTTTCTGGGTAGAGCAAATGAAAAAATGGTTATTTAAAAGAAGAGAGTAAGGGAGTTTAGAAAAGAGATGACTCAGATTATCCAAAAGCCCAAGTAGCATGCTGGTGCCATGGTACCTTGGTAAAAACTTGGGTAATTAAATATGTGTAGATAACAGTTTCCCTTGCTTCTGGTATTTGCATACTTGATTGTTTATTTGTCCTTAGCGTCAAGCAAAGGCAAAAGCATCTGTATATGGTTTAACCCTGCCTTCTATCCAACAGATGCTAGATGAGCAGGAGGCAAGAACATTGACCTTAAGGAAGTGGTCAGGATCATGACTTATTTTTCACACGGAGGGAAATAAAACAGTGGCAGAATAAGCCTTGCTAAGTCAGCTCAGTTCTTTTGAATAATTTACTTATTTTCACCCCCTCCTACTGCCATCTTGTGTTGTACTTGCTCTGACAGATTTAATTTCATAGGGTGTAATGGTTAAGTTGAAGACTACCCTAGATGTCTGTTGTCTGGAAATTATTGTTGAGTTATCTCAATAACTAATAAGTATGAAGTTCAAAGTTTCCCCTGCGTTGGTTTCTGAAACCAACTCAGGGGAAAAGTGTTAATTTATTAAATCCTGGTCACTTCTATAGAGAAATCGCTGATGAAAAGGAAAAGAGAGCTCTCCTTTCCTTTAGCATTTTAATAAGATCTAGAATTTTTAAAGATGATTAACATCTTGTGTAAACATAAAACAAGAATGCTGGAATCTGTCTCTTAGTGATCTGTTTGGAATGTCTAATATAGGATTTGAAGGCAGAAGTTTTGGCTTAAACTTCAGCTCCACCATATAATTTTTGGAATGTTCTTGGGCAAATCACAACCATTTGAACCGCTGTTTTGACATCTACAAAGTGGGTTTGATTATAACAACAACTTGAGAGGTTTATTGTGAAAATGCAAGATGTAGACACAGAGCTAACCCAGAATATCAAGAAATATATTATTAGTTGTTGAATAAAGTTAATTCACCCCTACAATCATATTACTTACTAAAAGGAAGTACTTCTTTTTATTAAGACATAACAAGCATGACACTTTAAGCCATCTAATATCTAAAATCAAAAGATAAAAATTTTTAAAAACAAAAAAAGAGACAGAGATATGATTTAAGAGCAACTAAAGATTTGTTCAGCTTTCTAAGGATACAAATTTGTTCAGCCTTTTGACTTCTTAAAAAGTTAAAAAAAACTCAAGGACCTTCATCCCCACTATTTCTTTGGAGTTCACTGAAGTAAAGAGACTCCATGTTGAGAATCAGGGAAACTGTTGATGTAATTTAACATGTATGAAATGAAAAAAAAAAAAAAATCTAGCTTTGCAACTGCATGTTATGCCTCTTGTGTGGTGAAGCTATTCTACTGCCCTCTTTATTTCAAGTACCCAGGATAGGGCCCCAGCACTTAGTTGCTACTCAGTAAAATTTTTGCCAGCAAAAATTATTGCCAAAACATGGTATCAAACCGAGGAATTAATATTCATGCTAAAATGATGTCTCAGCCCTTTGTCTATACCATGGGATATAAAATTCACTGAAGAAATTGGGCTGGAAACAACCAGAATCTAAAGCAGTTTCATACACAGGAATAGTCAGTGAATGATTTGCAATGCTTCTGCATCGTATATGACACATCATCAGACTTTTCTAGATATTTTGTGATCTACCTGCCTAAATTTCTGTGAAAAAGTAATTTTTTTTCCTTTTTATAGGTTACTTTTCTTTATTTTCACCAACTCTTCTTCAAGTCGTAATCCTCACATTGATTTATTTTCAAATGGTTTGGTCATTGCCTTAGATTCCTAAAGTCTCATATAAATAGCCATTATGTTTACAATGGAATCTTTTGCTAAATCAGACCTTCACTTTGACCTTGTTAAGTTTATTTAAACACTAGGTCTTGAAAAGAATGTGTCCCAAGCACTTGTGTGCATGATGACCTCAGGTACACTCTGCTCACACCCCAGAAATGAGTTCAACAGTGTTCCACCTTTGATTTTAACTAAGTGCATTATCAATTAGATGGATAAAGAAGGCCATTCGCTTAATTTTGTATAACTCAATAAAACCAGGCAACTTTAAGGCTGAAATATTTTCATGGCATGGTGGCACCTGCTGGAAAAATGTGATATTTGAAGACATCTTCTTTAGACATCTATTCACCGATTTTTAGAGCACCTACTAAGGGCCAGGTGTATGCTGGGCATGGGAACATGATAAAAGAATATGAGTCAGCCCTCCCCCTAAAAGAGTTCTGTCTAACTGGGAGAAAAGGGAGAGAAATGATTCACTATGGTAAATATCATGAAAAGTTTATACACATAGTGCTAGCTCAGTACATAGGCTCAAGTGATAATTTTGCTTAGCAAGGTTGAGTGAGGTAGAGGGCTGGGTATATTTTACCTTTTTTTTTTTTTTTTTTTTTTAATAGTTGAAGTCTTCTAAATAAAGAAAAGAGAGAAGGAAGGGAAATTCAGGCAGAAAGGACCAAATAAGTGAATATGTGGAGATGATGTTTATGATACATTCAGTGACAGAATGTGATTAGAATAGAGTGTACAGTAGCATGTAACAGTGGGTGGACCTCAAAAGGAGAAAGATAAAATGAGTTAAACCTGGGAGCTGTGAGGGAGGAAGATAGACAGAGTTATTAACTGGTCTGGAGAAGTGAAGCAAGGGAAGGTCAGGGAGGGAGGAAAAGGGTGCATGTTGTATAAATGTGACTAAAACCCTAAATTACCACCAAAGGGGCAGCCACCATACTCAACAGTTCATCCAGATATCATAGTACCTTTTGGCTTTGTTTTTATTTTTGTTTATCAGTTTTGTGGCTGTTCTATGTACTTTGGTTCATTTTGGGGTGTTTATTACCAAAGTACTATAATTGGAGTCAAGAATGAGCTCCAAGACTCAAAAACTTCATACTCAAAAAAAAAAAGTTCAGGGCTTCCCTGGTGGCGCAGTGGTTGAGAATCCGCCTGCCGATGCAGGGGACACGGGTTCGTGCCCCAGTCCGGGAAGATCCCACATGCCGCGGAGCGGCTGGGCCCGTGAGCCATGGCCGCTGAGCCTGCGCGTCCGGAGCCTGTGCTCCGCAGCGGGAGAGGCCACAACAGTGAGAGGCCCGCGTACCACAAAAAAAAAAAAAAAAAAAAGTTCATACACACACACATTTAGAAACCCCTTCTGATTTTCATTAGAAAAATAAAGTTGGGCTAAAGCAGTGATTTTTAGAGCACCAGTGTTTCCAGGAAGAGGTCAAAGGCTGCTGCCCGGCATTAAAGGATCCTGAAAATGTGTGTTGAAAGCCACCCTTCTGTGCCCATAGCTCCCACCCTTATCTCAGCTTCAGCTGTAGCAGCTCCTCTTTAACTACTGTCCTTAGTGGCTTCCTTATAAGTTTTCATTTGTCAAGAAAGAAAAATGTATTTAAAAGTCACTGGTCTGGCCAATCTTAAGATCCACCCAGTAGGGGATGTGATGGTACAAAACAGTATTTTTTCAAAAGGTAGAAATGGGAAAATGTCTCAAGTAGGTGATGTAAATATGAAATATATTTGAGTATGCAAAATGCCTTGCTTGTGGTAGCAAAAATAGGAATTTTACAAGTGTGTATTTTAACTATTCCATACCTTACTGTAAAGTTGGACGTGATTATGTCCTCTTATCAGAGATCAAACACACAGTATAACAAGTATGATTACAAATATGAGGAAAATATGTCAGAAAATCATAAGGCATTAAAAACAAAATTTTTAATACTGTGGCAAGAGAAGGGCCTTTGGAGTCAGCCAGATTTCTTCCATATAAGCTTCGTCACTTATTATATCTGTGATGTGGACAAAGCAGTCACTCCCTTTTACCCTCAGTATCCTCCTGTAAGAAAATTTAGAGTTTTATCATGCAGGCTCGTTGTTTGTTTAAAGATCACAATGAGAGGAGAGCTTCAAGATGGCAGAGGAGTAAGACGTGGAGATGACCTTCCTCCCCACAAATACAGCAGAAATACATCTACATGTGGAACAACTAACTCATACAGAACACCTACTGAATGCTGGCAGAAGACCTCAGACCTCCCCAAAGGCAAGAAACTCCCCCACGTACCTGGGTTGGGCAAAAGAAAAAAGAAAAAACAGAGACAAAAGAATAGGGATGGGACCTGCACCTCTAGGAGGGAACATGAAGGAGGAAAAGCTTCTACACACTAGGAAGCCCCTTCACTGGCAGAGACGAGTGGGTGGGAAGCTTCGGCGCCGCGGAGGAGAGCGCAGCAACAGGGGTGCGTAGGGCAAAGCGGAGAGATTCCCGCACGGAGGATCGGTGCCGACCTGCACTCACCAGCCCGAGAGGCTCGTCTGCTCACCCGCCGGGGCGGGCGGGGGCTGGGAGCTGAGGCTCGGGCTTCGGTCGGATCCCAGGGAAACGACTGGGGTTGGCGGCGTGAACACAGCCTGAAGGGGGCTAGTGCGCCACGGCTGGCCGGGAGGGAGTCCAGGAAAAAGCCTGGAGCTGCTGAAGACACAAGAGACGTTTTCTTGCCTCTTTGTTTCCTGGTGTGAGAGGAGAGGGGATTCAGAGCGCCGCTTAAAAGAGCTCCAGAGACAGTCGCGAGCCACGGTTATCAGCGTGGACCCCAGAGACGGTCATGAAACGCTAAGGCCGCTGCTGCCGCCACCAAGAAGCCTGTGTGCAAGCCCAGGTCACTCTCCACACCTCCCTTCCCGGGAGCCTGTGCAGCCCGCCACTGCCAGGGTCCCCTGATCCAGGGACAACTTCCCCGGGAGAACACACGGCGCGCCTCAGGCTGGTGCAACGTCATGCAAAGCCTCTGCCGCCGCCGCAGGCTCGCCCCGCATCCATACCCCTCCCTCCACCCGGCCTGCGTGAGCCAGAGCTCCCGAATCAGCTGCTCCTTTAACCCCATCCTGTCTGGGTGGGAATAGACTCCCTCAGGTGACCTACACGCAGAGGCAGGTCCAAATCCAAAGCTGAACTCCAGGAGCTGTGCGAACAAAGAAGAGAAAGGGAAATCCCTCCCAGCAGCCTCAGGAGCAGCGGATTAAATCTCCACAATCAACTTGATGTACCCTGCATCGGTGGAAAATCTGAATAGACAACGAATCATCCCAAATTGAGGAAGTGGACTTTGGGAGCAATGATATATACATTTTTTTTTCCTTTTTCTCTTTTTGTGAGTGTGTATCTGTATGCTTCTGTGTGTGATTTTTGTCTGTATAGCTTTGCTTTCACCATTTGTCCTAGGGTTCTTTCTGTCCCTTTTTTTTTTTTTTTTTTTAAGTATAGTTTTTAGCACTTGTTATCATTGGTGGATTTGCTTTTTGATTTGGTTGCTCTCTTTTTTTCCTTTTTCTTTATTACTTTTAAATTTTTTAATTTTTAATAATTACTTTTTATTTTAATAACTTTATTTTACTTTTTAATTTTTTTTCTTTCTTTCTTTCTTTTTTTTTTTTCCCTTTTCTTCTGAACCGTGTGGCTGACAGGGTCTTGGTGCTCCGGCTGGGTGTCAGGCCTGTGTCTCTGAGGTGGGAGAGGTGAGTTCAGCACATTGGTCCACCAGAGACCTCTCACCTCCACATAATATCAAACGGCAAAAACTCTCCCAAAGATATCCATCTCAATGCTAAGACCCAGCTCCACTCAACGGCCAGCAAGCTCCAGTGCTGGACACCCCATGCCAAACAACTAGCAAGAGAGGAACAAACCCTATCCATTAGCAGAGAGGCTGCCTGAAATCATACTAAGTTCACAGACACCCCAAAACACACACCCAGACACGGTCCTGCCCACCAGAAAGACAAGATCCAACCTCATCCACCAGAACACAGGCACTACTCCCATCCACCAGGAAGCCTACACAACCCACTGAACCAACCATAGCCACTGGGTGCAGACACCAAAAATAAATGGGAACTACGAACATGCACATTGCAAAAAGGAGACCCCAAACACAGTAAGTTAAGCAAAATGAGAAGACAGAGAAATATACAGCAGATGAAGGAACAAGATAAAAACCCACCAGAACAAACAAATGAAGACAAAATAGGCAGTCTACCTGAAAAAGAATTCAGAGTAATGATAGTAAAGATGATCCAAAATCTTGGAAATAGAATGCAGAAAATTCAAGAAATGTTTAACAAGGACGTAGAAGAACTACAGAGCAAACAAACAATGATGAACAACACAATAAATGAAATTTAAAAATCTCTAGAAGGAATCAATAGCAGAATAACTGAGGCAGAAGGACGGATAACTGACCTGGAAGATAAAATAGTGGAAATAAGTACTGCAGGGCAGAATAAAGAAAAAAGAATGAAAAGAAAGGAAGACAGTCTCAGAGACCTCTGGAACAACGTTAAACACACCAACATTCGAATTATAGGGATCCCAGAAGAAGAAGAGAAAAAGAAAGGGACTGAGAAAATATTTGAAGAGATTATAGTTGAAAACTTCCCTAGTATGTGAAAGGAAATAGTGAATCAAGTCCAGGAAGCACAGAGAGTCCCATACAGGATAAATCCAAGGAGAAACACGCCAAGACACATATTAATCAAATGATCAAAAAATAAATACAGGGCTTCCCTGGTGGCACAGTGGTTGAGAGTCCACCTGCCGATGCAGGGGTCACGGGTTCGTGCCCCGGTCCGGAAGATCCCACATGCCGCGGAGCGGCTGGGCCCGTGAGCCATGGCCACTGAGCCTATGCGTCTGGGGCCTGTGCTCCGCAACGGGAGAGGCCACAGCAGTGAGAGGCCCACATACCGCAAAAAAAAAAGAAAGTATTGTAAACCTACACATATGAATAATTGCATTAAATACAAATAGACGAAATGTATTAATCAAAAAACACAGATTGTCAAACTAAAGAAACAAGCAATAATGAACTGCATGCTATCTACAAAAGACACACTTTAAATATATATATATATATATATATATATATATATATTTTTTTAAGTTAAAAGTTAAAGGATGGGAAAAGTTATTCCACAAAACCAGTCATCATAAAAAAGCTAGTGTGGGGCTTCCCTGGTGGTGCAGTGGTTGAGAGTCTGCCTGCCGATGCAGGGGACACGGGTTCGTGCCCCGGTCCAGGAAGATCCCACATGCCGCGGAACGGCTGGGCCCGTGAGCCATGGCCGCTGAGCCTGTGCTCCGCAACAGGAGAGGCCTCAACAGCGAGAGGCCCGTGTACCGCAAAAAAAAAAAAAAAAAAAGCTAGTGTGGCTATAGTAGTAATAGTCAATGTAGACTTCAAGTTAGGAAGAATTAACAAAATAAAGAGAGATATTTCATAATTAGAAAAAGTATCTATTAATCTAGAAGGCCTAATACACATGGATTTATATATAATTAAATTTCAAAAGACATGAATTACTCACTGACAGAACTGAAAAAAGAAACAGACTAATCCAGAATCATAATCTAAGGTTTTAACTACTCTAATTGGTATAAATAGAAAAAAATTCAGTTATGAATGAACTTGACTTGATACCAAAACCTAACAAGGACATTACAAGAAACTATAGGCCAACACTCCTCATGAACATAAACATAAAGTTCTTTAAAAAATATTAGTAAATCAAATCCAGTAAATATTTTATAAAGCTAATAAATCATAACTAGTGGTGTTTATTCCAGGATGCAAGGCTGTTTTAACAGCTGAATGCCAATGTATTTCATTGCATTAGCAGAGTTACCAAAATAATGGAGAAAAGTCATGGGATTATTTCAACAGATGCCGTAAAAAACCTGAATCAAATCCAACACTGTTTCCTGATAAAATAATGATGCACTAAAATTAGAAAATTGTTGTAATAGTTTTGTTCTTCTTCTTCTTTTTATCAGGCATAAAAAAATTACCTAAGTATGTTCAGAGTCTTTAAGGAAAGCTTCCAGAGGAGACTAATTTTGAGTTTAATCTCAAATAACAGCTTAGTTTAGAGAAAGAAGAACATGCAGGCAAAGGCCTGCAGGTTTGAGTAACTGTGATATATTCCAGGAATCAATGATTAGTTAAAAATTGCTCAAGCAGCAGTGAGAAAAGTTGAGAAATAGAAAAGAAACTAAGAGATGGAAGAGACTAATCTTGATGTTTCTTGCTTGTTATATATAAGGGTCACATGAGAAATGCAATGATGTTTTACTTTAGGAAATACAGAGCTATGAAGAATTTTGAGAGAAGGAGGATCATGACCAGCTGTGAATCTGAGAGAGCACTCGGCAATCGGTAAGCAGAGTGAATGGAGGATGTGGGCCTAGACTCAGGGAGGCTTAGACAAGGGCAGTTGACATAATCCAGGTGAGACACTGAGAAGACTTACACTGTGACACTGGAAAGGGGATAGAGAGAAGACCAAAAAGAGTTATTTAAGGGATAAAATTTATTGGACTTATCACATTAATTGAATGTACTATGGAAGGAGAAATCTAGGACATCTCCCAGATTCTAATCTTCAATCCGGAGGTAGGTGCCAACATAGACAATATGGTTTTAAACAGATTCATAAGTAATACACACTCAGATCTATCCCAAGGACAGTATTCTCAACAACTGACATATATTAAATCTTAGAATATGTATAATAGATACTTATATATAATATAGTTAATATAGTATCTATTAATATATTAATTCTCAGACATATGATTATTTAGGTTCTTTCACTAGCCTGACTTCAGATCAGTAAAAAAAAGAAAAGCTTAAAGATGTTAAATGACTTAGGTTAAGTAAGGAAAGGTAGCAAAGATCTGTCTGGATACATTGAGTTTGAGGTACCAATAGGATATCTGAGTTGAAAGAGATAGTAGTTATCGATCTAAGAGACCACAGAGTAAGAAGACACAGAGTAAGAACTGAAGACGTACACAAGACGTGAGAATTCTAATTCTTACATAAGTGAATCGGGGGCAGCAACAGAGCAGTAAGAGGCAAGCAAAGGAAGTTGAATCATGGAAACCAAGCAAACAGGAAGTTTCGAGAAGTAAGAAATGATGAACACGGTCAAATTCTAGAGATAGGTGCCTATGGGAATTAGCAATAAGGAATCACTGGTAACACCGAGGTATATTTTAGCAAAATTGTGAAGTTAAAAAAAAGCACATAGCTGCTTCTGAAACAATCATTAAGTTAACATTAGTTTAGAGACTGTTTCTTGGCCAGTGGGTATCTGTGTGACTCGGCTGAGTTATTATGTTAGAAGAGCCTAATAAATAGTCAATGTGACATAACGAAAGGCCCTGAGAACTGCCGCAGTGTAAGGAAAAGACTCTGTCCAAGAGTCAAGGGACCAAGTGCCTGCTCAGGGAACTGCTATGACTCAAAAGGCCGGCAAAGACAATGACTTGTGTCAGAAATAGAATCCCATGGGACTCTTTCAGGTAATTTGGAAAGCACTCCTCTAAGGACAGCAGCAGCAGCATCACCTGGGAGCTTGTTAGAAATGCAGACTGTCAAGTCCCACCCCAGACCTTCTGAACTAGAATACTCATTCGAACAAGGTCAAGATCCCCAGGTGATATGGAAAATTTGAAAACACTTCTTCTAACCATAATTTCTTTAGGGATAAAAAATTTAAATATTTGCTTACTATTTGATTACTTATTTAAATTATTTATGGTCCAATTTCTTCCAATAATTTTAAGGTACCTTTTAAAATATATACATTCTAGAAAGATGAAAAAATAAAAGTATAGAAAAAGGCAAAGGGAAAATAAGAGTAGGGAAAGATAATAGCCATCATGGATTAAAGGCTTTGGTCTGTGCTAAAAGCTTCATCTTTTATCCTCTCAACAACATTAGAAAAAAGTCAATATTATTTCAGTTTTACAGGTGAATAAAACATAAGTTAAAGGATCTAGGTAACTTGCCCAAGATCACAAAGTATTAGAAGCAGAGTTTGTAAGTCAACTATATTTCAATTTAAAAAAAAATAGAATTTGAACTTAGACTAGTTAAAACCAAATTAGGTCTGTGCTCTTAACCACAAAGTTGAATAGAGCGGTTAAAATACAAAATGCCCATGATGTACTCTTTTATACTTACTAACAATTTACCAACATTTGGTTTTATACTTTCTAGAAGCTGATGTGGAGAGAGAATACAAGAACCACATCCGTTTTTAATTCTCTGCCCATCACAATGCTATTTGTGCAGTAGAGGAGAGAGCTAGCACTACTTTTCTGAGGAGCTATATACATCCTTGTAAAAATGTGAATTATGTAAAATCTCTAGATTACATTTTCTCACTTTGCAGGAATTCTTGAATATACTTAGTGACAGTCTAAAAATGAATGACTTGAGGGCAAATAATTTCTAAAAGCAAAATTACAAATAATTTTACCCCCCAAAATGTGTGTGTATGGAAATAGATAGATGTAGATATAGATACAAAACACCTGCAAAGATATTAGAAATCCTTGTCCTTGGTATAGGTACCAAAGTGGATGGAGCTGCCTGACTTCAGAGCTCCTAGTTTTCTCCTCTGTCTGTAGTTTAGGGCCTATGCTAGGTTAGGATGGAACAGGAAAGATCAAAGAACCTGAAGGTTACCCTCTCTACACACCCACCCCGAGCCCATGAGTGATTTAAAATCCCTTCTTACACAGTTCCCACACTGCTAGGAAGTGTCCAGATGGGTACTAAGACACCTGAGGTAAAGATGTGATGTATGTTTTCTTGGTTTCGTTTGCAAAGGCTGGGTTATTAATGCCTGGTTCCATACTAGAACAAAGCGCTAGAATAATGAAACAATTGCCCAGGAAGCCACTTGGATTGGAGTTAGCCTCTGCTTCAAGAACGGAAGAGCTGAAACTTGCCAGCTTTGATTTGCACGCCTTTCAGCTACTATTTCCAGCCAATTCAGTTCATACAACTCCAGCTTTCATTTAGAGCTGAGCTCATTGACTAAAAAAATAAAGAAGAATGGAAAAAAAAAAAACAACAAGAAAAGAAATCAAGGAAAGGCTTAATTGATTATGCAGAGTGTTGCTTTGGGAAAGAGGAAAATCTTGTTAGAAGCCTAGCAAACTCACTTCATTAGGGACCTAGTGACATCTTCCAAAACCAGAACATTACATCAGGTTAGTTTAAAACATCAAGTGACCTTGTAGTTTGGAAGAGATACCTCACCCCCATTCATTCTGTCTGCCTCATTCTTTGCATTCTTCATCATATTTTATCAACAGTGAAAAGTCTGCTACTAAAAAACATGCTAGAAACATTAAAACCAGGTGTTGTGATTCTGCTCCCTCGCCTTGTCCTCTAAAAGCCCACTTTCTGTTTCTGCTTACATGGTTATTTTCACCTCACTTCCACATCCTCTTCTCTTAAACAAACACATAGTTCCTTCCACTCATTCTTCTTTCATCTGATGATTCACTGAATGCACTGTTGGTAAAGGAATGTGGACATGAGTATCACATCTCACGATGGTTCATGAGAGTCAATTGCTTCTTATTCCTTCAGAGATCCTGTGAAGTCCTTCTGCATGGTTTCCATGTCAAAAAAGGAGGTTGTTGATTTTTTTTTCTTTTTTTGGAAGCATCAAATGCCCCACTTACTGAACTCCATCCTTTCTAGAAATAATCAGCCTGAGGGCTAAAACTACCATTGAAATTTATAAGAGTGACAAAGAGATAAAAATGGTTCCTTCATGCCAAATAAAATGGACTAAGTTGTGTGAGAAGGTGGCTAATAATAATGATCTTAGGGCCATAGAGTATCTGGATTTCAGGAAATTTTGACACATTCTGAAAACATACCTCTTGAGTAAGACAGCGAAGTTCCAATCAGGCAATAACTCTGTGAGGTGGGTACACTCTGAGATAACTACCCATTCCACCAGAGAGTGCTTATATTGAAAGGGAAAAAAATCTAAACTCAGTAATTTAATCTTCCATCTCAAAAATCTAGGAAAAAATTCAAATCCAAATTAAATACAGGCAGGGACTTCCCTGGTGGCACAGTGGTTAAGAATCCGCCTGCCAATGCAGGGGACACGGGTTTGATCCCTGGTCCAGGATGATCCCACATGCCGCGGAGCAACTAGGCCCGTGCACGGCACTGCTGAGCCGGCGCTCTAGAGCCCGCGAGCCACAACTACTGAAGCCCGCTTGCCACAACTATTGAAGCCTGCACACCTAGAGCCCGTGCTCCGCAACAAGAGAAGCCACCGCATTGAGAAGCCCACGCACCGCAACGAAGAGTAGCCCCCGCTCGCCGCAACTAGAGAAAGCCCGCGCGCAGCAACAAAGACCCAACGCAGCCAAAAATAAACAAATAAATTTACAAATTAAATACAGGTAGGAAATAATCAGGATCAGAATAGAAACTGACAAATAGAAAAGAGAAAAATAACAGAGGAAGTCAACGAGATGTCCACAAGAAATTCACAGAAGATTCTCTCTTTAACTCTGTTCTGTAAAAATCTGTGCAAATACTTGGAATGAAAACATGAGCAGGATTGTAGTTAATGTGCGGGCCACTCAAAACTGGGAGAACTATCAAATCACACCGATGATAAATTCCAGATTAATTCTGTTCTTAATGGACTACAGTGTTGACTTGAAATAAATGAATTAAAAATTAATAATGATAACTGGAAAGTCCTGCATTTGAATGTATTTAAATCAATAACTCAAGCAAACGGCAATAACTTGCTTCACAGTGCTTCACAGGATACAGTGAATTGTTTATTGGACCACAAGCTTAATATATATAAATGGTAAATATGGGTGGAAAAACGAAGCTAATGAGCAACCAGTACATTCTATTTTTAAGAAGCTCAAACAGAAAGTTCTGGAATCTCTCCACCATAAATTTCATTTAATTTTTCTTGGAGGGAAATGAGGTGAATTCCTGGCAACTGTTACATAGACAATAGGATACAAAATTAACTCTGATTATAATATGTCTAACATGACAATGACAGCAGGGAACAACATTCAAATAGGTGAGAGATTATTACCTTGCAGCTGCAAATTTTAACTAGATTTAAAGTAGTTGCTAACCTAGATCATATTATTTCTTTTAAACCATAAAATAATATCTTGTTCTACTAGCAAATAAATCCAGAAATTGTATATATCTATAAAACTGTGTTCTATACATCTTTCAATCTCCATACTTAGTAACTACCTAGGTACTCAGCAAATAATTACTGAATGAATAAATGAATAATGTTTAAAAGACTGACCAGCCAAACCCAATGAAACAGTATCACATGGTTGATACCCTTAGGATATTGATCATTATCTTCTGAATTTCATATATAATTCTACAGGTTTGGCTATTTGGTTTTCAGGTCTGTAGTAAATTAGAAGGAAGAAAATAAATGCTATTACCAAGTATATCAGTATCAGCATAAAGATAAAGGAAAATATGGGAGAGTTATTTTTTAAAACTCGTATGTACATATGAGTCATTTAGGATAGAGTCAAATAGCCCCCAACAACTCAGTTTTCCCTGATTGGAGCACCCAGGTGTCACAATATTGATATCTGCAAGACAGCTAATATCACCAACGTCCACCGATGTTCCTTATATGTGATCAACAACATAGAAAAGTATGCACAGTAGCTTTACAAGGCTACATCTACAAAGCTAATGAGCTGAAAGAATTAGTACATAAAGGCATAAACTCTCAGCTCTCTAAAAAACACTCCAAACTCCACTATTCATAGTTAGTTGCTTCCTATGGGAGGCTGACAGCCTCAGTCTCATCACACTTTTAGAAAACCCCCATAGCAACTTCAGTTACTAGCTTCCAGCGATTCTTATTTTCACCTCAATTATCATAACACATCAGAGCTGTAGAATGAGGACATTAACTCATTTATGGACATGTAAACCAAATGAACACAAAAGAAAGTGAATCAGGAGAAACTGAGACCAGTCTACTCCTTAAAGGTAAAGATGTTGTTTTCCACTCAACCATTCACTTAGACTGAATAAATTGATGGTGTGAACGTGTACAACACACCAGGCACCAGGTCAAGTGATGCAAATGTAGAGATAAGGCAACTCTCTTCAGAAAACAGACACAAACAAATTTGGAGGAGTATTTTCAGAATGAGTTAAAAATTGAAAGGTCTGATATGTTTAAAATACTATATATATGGTATTAAATTTTTTCCTTTAAAGCACTTTTCATTTTAAATCGCTAATTAGACTAAATAACTATTAACTACTTTTCAACCCCAAAATGGTATGATTCTATCTTGTTCAATTCCGCAAAACCACTGTGGGATACACAATGGCAGGAATCTGCAGTTAATAGACTATGAAATTGAAGATTTGATAGATTGTATAACTTACCTCAAACCACACAGCTAGTTAGTAGTGAAGCCGTATAAGAAGTTAACTTGATTTGAATCCTAATTAATTATTCGATTTATTATATAATATGTCTCTTCCGTGTTTTATGACAGGAAATCATCAGCTATCCCATCTCATAGCTTGAAATCTCATTCTAGTTGTATGTTTACAAAGGAGCATACTGAATAAACAAGACTTGTTCCCCATATGGTATAATAGCTGCTGTTCTGCTAGTAAAGTTTTTCTCTCTCCTCTTGACATTCCACAGTCACAATTTGTGAATGAATTCACTGTTAACCTCTACTTGCAGTGCTTCTTTTAAATAACTGCTGTTTCCAGAGGACTTATAAAAAGGAATTTACGAATTACCAAATGTAAGGCTTGTCAGCTATTTGGGGCTCGACATGGAGTTTCTTTCTGCTTAGGATGTGATCTAAGTACAAAAAAAATGTACCTTTTTTTCAGAGAATTTTAGAGAGAGGAGTGCCCTTAAATTGATCCTTCAGCTCCTAAGCCATCAACTAGAATTTACTTAGTATTGTTATGTACAAGACTCTGTGGACATAAATAAATAAATAAATAAATACGTAATATATGACCCTTATCCATAAAGAAAGTAAACTAAAACTTGAAGGTTTTCATGAAAATGTAAATGTAGCTCCTTTGCTCAATATGACAAAATGTCCTACGGAATTAAAAGCCTTATGCTGTATGTGCTTCTCAAAATCCTTACAATGTGGTCCATTCTGAAGCCAGGGAGACCTATTTACTAGACAATTTCTTTTTTTAAATACATTTTTCCAAATTATAAAAGGTGCATATGATAATTATTATCAACTGTGGACTCTCCCCACAGAAGAACAACCAGAAAAATCTATTAACTAAGCAAAGCTAATTTTACTAAACCTACTACAGTAAGGAAGATATAACCTTGACCACATCTCACTGTCTCAGAAGGAGTAGATTCGGAAGGATATTTATAGATTTGGGGGATCTGGTCTCAAGTAGTTGAAGTCGAATCTTTCAAGGCAAGGAATTGACCAGGACTGAGTAAAGTTCATAATATAAAGGTTTAGTGAAGCAAAGGTCATAAAGTGAATCTTGATAAGTGAACTGTTGTTTAATATGCAAACTCTTTAACCAGGTAAGAAATCTATTGCTCTAATGGGAGAAAAGTTTGCCCAGAAAAGTAAACTGTGTTTTTGGATATACTGGCTTTCAGGAATTTTATGAAGCATCAAAGTTATGACTTGGTTTTATAGCCCTATCTTCCTGGTGAAATATTCCCTAGAAATATGAGAGTAAATCAGAAGCTCCGCCTGGCTTCATTCTCAGTGTTGCTTCTCGCCTCCCAGTTCACTTATATGTTAAGTATGATTTGTGATTACTTTTTATACTTTAGAGGATATTTGACCACATTCTAGGGGCCTCCAATGAAAATCAGTATATTTAATTTGGTGTGGTGACCTAAAAATCAGGAATAAATATTTGCATAGAGATGGAAAGAAACATTTATTTGAGGAGAACAAAATTTTAATTTGCAGTTTGGAAAATTTAGACCTATCGTCTCTCAAGAAAACTAAAAATGCATATAAATTTATTTATTTTATTTATTTATTTTTGGCTGCATTTGGGTCTTCATTGCTGCACGTGGGCTCTCTCTGGTTTCAGCGAGCAGGGGCTACTCTTTGTTGCGTTGCGTGGGCTTCTCATTGCGGTGGCCTCTCTTGTTGCGGAGCACGGACTCTAGGTGCATGGGCTTCAGTAGCTGTGGCACACGGGCTCAGTAGTTGTGGCTTGCAGGCTCTAGAGCGCAGGTTCAGTAGCCGTGGTGCACGGGCTTAGTTGCTCCGCGGCACATGGGATCTTCCCAGATCAGGGCTTGAACCTGTGTGTCCCCTGCGTTGGCAGGCGGATTCTTAACCACTGTGCCACCAGGGACGCCCCAAAATGCATAAAATATATTCATTAATACTGATATTATTACAGGATATCATTTTCAGTAACAGCACAAAAACAGCAGAATCAGCCCTTCTGCTGAATGGTGGATTTAATTTAAAAGAAAATAAAATAATATAAATCTGCACTTTCTTTTGCTTTCCTCCCCACTGAAACAAGTTGAGATGACTATTTTGCACCTAAATGCAGGTGCTATACTAAAGTTTTGTATACACATATTCTCATTTAATAGTCACAACGATCTTGCAAAACAGGTAGTATCATCACCATTTTACAGGTAGAAAAAACAGAATCAAAGAGGTTAAGCATCTTGCCCAATTCATATAGGTCTTGGTAGAAACATGAACTTTGTATATCAAATTTCTAAGCCTGTTCTCGTAGGACTGGTAAGAGTAGGTTAACATGACTGTCATTGTGAAACTAGAACCTCAGTAATGAAATGGGATCTCCTAGCTTTCTATCAATAGAACTCGGATCTACTAATGACTTCCACACTGGAGCGTGTGTTTTTACAGAAAGAACAAGCCTCTGAGTCATTGGAAAAGAAGAACCTCGGCTTTCGGGGGTGTGGCAAGCAGAATTCTAAGATGTCCCCAAGATTCCCGGGCCCTACTGTAACATACCTTCTCCTAATTACTCAAGCAAACACTACGGGTTGCCGTAAAGGGATTTCACAGATGCAGTTAAATCCCAAATCAATGACCTCAACATAGGGAGATTATCTGAGTGGGCCTGACCTAATCGCCTGAGGCCACTAAATTAGGGTCATGCAGTCAGAGACAGGGGACATGTGAGAGGGATTTGGCACAAGGAACATTCTCCTGCTGGCTTTGAGATGGACAGGTCACGTGGCAAGCAGAGTGGATGGCCTCTAGGAAGCCAGTGGCCTCCAGCTGAGAGAGCCGGCAAGGAAACAGGACCTTCAATCCTACAACTACAAGGAACTGAAAATGACTAATAACCTGATTGAGCATGGAAGCAGATTCTTCCTCAAATCCTCCAGAAAGAAACACAGCCCCGCCAACCCTTGATTTCAGTCTCAAGACCCTGAGCAGAGAACCCAACCACCATGCCCAAACTTCTAACCTACAGAACTGTGAACCAGTAAATAGGTGTTGTTTTAAGTTTACAGTACTTTGTTACATGGCAACAGAAAACAAAAACAAGGGGCTAAACACTTTCATAAAACAAGTGCTAACCTTTAATTAGGACTTCAATGGATACTTCAGTTAGCTTGAAAATGAGCTTATCTATTAATAGTCTAATCAATTTTCTACAAACTCGTAAGTAAATTGCAGGACCTTCAAATTCCTCTGGTCCTCTAATCATGTGGACTTATAAATAATAATAATAATAGTAATAACAAGTAAATACTGCTTTAGAATTCAGTGTACTTCCACATTCATTATATCATTTGAGCCTAACCCAGTGGAGTATACACTTGGTAATTGTCAGCATCCTTTCTTACAGTACAAGAACTGAATATGTAGAAAAGGTAAGTTACCAACTGAAGATTAATCACAAAAATTTGGGGGTGCAAAGGGGTGGCCAAAAAGTGACAAAGTCTTCTGATTTCTCTCAAAAACACTTTTTTTCTCTGGGCTGACTTAAAATATTTTGGCAAAACAACAGTTATGTCCCCCTCTCCAACTCTCTTCCTATTTCAAGAAATAAAAGAATAATAATTTTACATTTGAAATAATTACTTTGCTTCCCACATCAAATTTTCCTACTCTTCACACAATGTGATCCTTTAAAACATTTACTTTTATGTTTTTAAAAACACTTTAAAAACATGCAAACTGATTTTGTAAAAGCTTAAACTAAGCTGCAAAATAACATGTATGATAACGGAAAATTGTCAATACTCAATATGGATTCACTAACTACATCTATAAAATGGAATTCTGTGTAGCCATTCAAATGTGATCTATCGTTATGCACTTGAAAAGTTGTAATATATATTTATTTACCTGAGAAGTGCCTGATTCCATTTATACAATCCCATTTAATTAAAGAAATGTACATATACGCATACACATATAATATACCAAATTTTTCACTGAGGTCCTGTGGAATGTAAGACATTTTAATTTGCTTTTAATGCTTTCTAAACTTTCTGCAGTCCTTATAAGTACTGTATATTATAGTGTATTTTTGCCATCCAAAAACTACACTAAAGTCATTTCCATTTTACAAAATAATTTGATCCACACTCTCAGCCTAGTCATGTCAAAGCAACGTAGTTACTATTAAATATCCAGAGTCTGTATGAAGGTTGAGAATTAAATATGGAGCGAGGCTCTCATCTTTAAGAGATTACACCTCGTTCCCATTAGTGCAGCTGGGCACGCACCTCTACTTCACAGGCTCAGCATCTATAGCTTCATGACCAATGCCTACAAATTCCTGACTGTTCCTGACCACCAGTTTGGGCTTAAGTCACAAGTGCCAATTAATGCTTCCAGTAGCATCCTAAACCTGGCCAGGTATTCTGAGCAAAGAAACAGGCCCTGACTCTTCTTCAAGACTCCAACTAAAGTAAGTTGAAGGGAATTTTCTTCCTTCACTTTGTCTTTCATGGACTGTGAAAATGTCAGACTCTTTAAATGGAGCTTCCAGTCAGAGTTGCTGAAACCTATAAATTTCCAGACAAAGGCAGTGGATAAAAATGACTGTGAGTTCTTCTGACAAACTTGAAAAGTAGGTGTAACTTGGCCAGGGTTTCAACCGCCCACTCTTATTGGGATTATGTCCTTTGCCTTCTTCCTCTAATGTCATTCACTCCCTGCGTCCCTTTGTGTCTAAGGAATAAAACTAGTATTCTAATGAAGCATGAGGACCCTTGGATCTTTGGCTGGCTCTGAACCAAAGAAAAGCCACATGAATTTTGTAGTTTTCCGCTGCCACCACTGGAAAATATTCCATGTAGGGTCAAGTGGGTAACTCTTGGCTGGGTCATCTTCAAAAAGGGGAAAATAAATAATCAAAATGTGGAATAAAACAATATTTTGACAATTAAAAAGAAAAAAAACCGAATCCTTAGTCCTAACACCCTAGCAAAATTGTTTTAATTTTTAATTACCTTTAATACTTTCCTCACCTTCATATTTATTTTTACATAGTTACTTATGATACTCACAATTTTGATTGTTATTCTCAAAATTTAACAAGTCAGAAGGCTTTTTTAATAGTTCTTTGTTATGTCTTAACTTCTATTTTTAATGGCTGCATAATTCCTACCAAGTAGATGTGCCACAGTTTGTTTTTTCCCTTTTTGCCAATTCCCCAAAATGAAGATTCATACCTAAATGTTAGGCAAAAATATGCAAGTAGCAAAGCCCCATCCTGCAGCCCACTTGCCTCAGACTAGCTCTTCCACATGTCACCCTCCGGGAAACTTTCCTTCTCTGGAGCTATTCCTGGTTCTATAAATGGGTTAACATAAACTGGGTCTCGTGAGGAGCTCAACAACAGAGTTTGTTTAGGCCGTTTTTGCTTCACACCCAAGTCAAAAGATAAGAGAGAAAAAGAAGAATCCATAAATAGATGGCGAGGAACCAGCTCCCACTTTCTGACTCATGGGACTAGAAATAAGTAATTGAAACTGGTTTGTGCTGATATGGGACAGGCATTTTTTCATCTCCCAAGCAGTGTAACTACTTACTGGGGAAAAAGCAAAATGCCAGCAGCCCTAAATACCTTTACAAGCCATGCATCATACAATCGATAAAGTTTATGGTCCAGCATGCTAGAAATGCTAGTAATTGAGGGTGGAATTAGTTGTGTGGGGTGCAGAGGGAAGATAGAAATACGTTATCTTGGGAAGTGGAGCTTTGCATGATTCTACAATGCACAGCACCATGAAGGCGGCAACTGATGTCCTGATCTTACTTCTTCTACTGAATGATTTATTACAGAAATAGAGATCATGTTAAGAAAGGGAAAACAGTGACTCTTAAATGTTATTTTTATTAGATGCGATAACGGTATTGTGGGTATAATTTTTAAAGAGCTTTAATCTTGGCATTTCAGATGAAATAACAAACTGTCTAGGATGTGCTTTAAAATACTTAAGGAAAAGAGAAGTTTTGGCATACCACCCAAGGAAAAAGAGTTCACAGAGCATTGCAAGTATATCTTAAGTCTGTTCTTATGTATTACCCAGTTTTGTTGCTTTTTGTTTCCTTTTATTTTATTTCCTAGAAAGAAATAATACTCATATTTTGTCCAGTTTTGGGTATGTAAAGTCTTCCACATTTTAGGATTTAGCTGCAAACTGATTTTTTTTTTTTTTTTTTTTCGGTACGCGGGCCTCCACTGTTGCGGCCTCTCCTGTTGCTGAGCACAGGCTCTGGACGCGCAGGCTCAGTGGCCATGGCTCACGGGCCCAGCCGCCCCGCTGCATGTGGGATCTTCCCGGACCGGGGCACGAACCTGTGTCCCCTGCATCGGCAGGCGGACTCTCAACCACTGAGCCACCAGGGAAGCCCTGATTTTTTTTTTTTATTGTTGTTGTTGTTACTTTTTTATAGCTTAGCCAAAGGGAGTTCTTCCTTCCAGCCATAGTTTGAGTGCTGACCATGGCTGCTTAAGTCCCAAAGTGGGCTGCTGATGGCCAATAAAGTGTCCTGGTACAAAATTTAACGATGCTTCTCTCCCTGCAGCTGAATGCAAGCCCCCAGCAGGGCACACTGGGTGTGCATTTTACTACTCACTCTCCCCCTGGAACGGGTACCCCCGTGCAGGGCACAATTTTGCATTATGTTGAATTACGTGCAACAGTCTTGGTCCTGAACATTTGTGTTCTTTTTTTTTTTTAAGTTTAATCTCTGGCTGCTTTGCTTGGCAGTCAAGTATCTCATCAGAAGCCAAATGAGGATCATTTGCTCCCCACCAGGACATCTCTTGCCCCACCAAGACAGTTTGGCCAGTTGGTAAGTTTCTCTGCCATCTGCCCCAGTCGCCAGAAAACAGTCCAAGCTGCAGTTACTAAAAAGCCCATTATCTATTGTGTTGTTAACTTCTCCTCAGCGTTTCTAGTTATGTGTCCTTGTGGTATTTGTACACCGTGGGGAGGGTAAGGAGGCAAATAAAAATGTTTCCCATTTCCATTTGCCAAACTGCTTGCATTGCTCATGAAGGTAATAGTAATTGTTTTGGTCCAGTAGGTGTAGGATTAGATGTGAATGTCATATATCTTGGCTACTGTTTCCTCTATTATAAGGCAATTCATAATTCTAAATTGGAACTCATGCTTCCAGAGAGTTTGGCAAACAAGAAACAAAAATAAATTACCTTTCTGTAGGTCATACATCTGGTGATTGATGTTGGTGACTGAGTCAGTGGAATATCCCAACAATCTATACCTATCTTATCTAATACAATAGCCACTAGCCATGCACGGCTACTGAGCACACAAAATGTGAATGGTCTGAATTGAGATGTGCAATAAATGTATAATATACATCAGACTTTGAAGACTTAGTATGAACAAAAAGGAATGTAAAAATATCTCAAATATAGTTTTCTCATTCGTTCTATCAGTAATTCATTTATTCAAGAGTTGGGCAAGTGGCCTAGTCATTAAAATTAGAGCAATGAATAAGACAAACTCAGTCCTGGCCCTCATAGAGCTTAGAGTCTAGTAGATGTTATTTTAAATTGTCTTCCTTTATTGGTTGGCCTTTTGCATGAATGCTCTGAGTGTACTTTAAAAAAAAAATTATTTATTTTACTTATTTATATTTGGCTGTGTTGGGTCTTCGTTGCTGCGCACGGGCTTTCTCAGTTGCGGCGAGTGGGGGCTACTCTTCGTTGCAGCGTGCGGGCTTCTCATTGCAGTGGCTTCTCTCGTTTTTGGAGCACGGGCTCTAGGTGCGCGGGCTAGGTAGTTGTGGCTCACAGGCTCTAGAGCACAGGCCCAGTAGTTGTGGCACACGGGCTTAGTTGCTCCGTGGCATGTGGGATCTTCCTGGACCAGGGATCGAACCCATGTCCCCTGCATTGGCGGGCAGATTCTCAACCACTGCGCCACCAGGGAAGCCCCTCTGAGTGTACTTCTGATATGCTCAAAACAGACACGAGTGTAGCCCTGCTGCAATGTCAAGGACAGGGACATGTGCTAGGGGAACATCTCAACTGCCACCTGACAAAGGTGCCATTTCTCAATGCTCTAGAGCCTCACTGTTCAATAAAATAGCCACTCATCCCAGATGAATGTTTGAAATGTGACTAGTCTGAATTACAATGGGCTGTTAAGTGTAAAATACACACTGAATTTCAAAAACAGTATGAAAAAATGAATAAAAACTATCTCATTCATATTTTATATTGAGTATATGGTAAAATGGTAATATTTTGTATATAGGTTTAATAAAATGTATTATTAAAATTAATTTCACCTGTTTCTCTTAACGTTTTAATGTGGTTACAAGAAAAATTAAGATTACATATTGGCTCTCATTATTATTTGTATTGGCCAGCACTTCTCTGTACTGCTGTTTTCCATTCCACCAGTGCAAATAGCCACACCAGATGCCCTGCAGAAACCTGTGGAACAACTGATGGAGGAACTTGAACCAGACTAGGGCACTAATAAGCTGCCTCAGCTTCTCTCTCTTTTCTTTTCTGTTTCAGGATCACTTGTACATTGAGTGATTAGTGGACACAACTCAAATGTCTAGACAGTGTGATGCAATGGAAAGGCAGTAGCTGTTAATCAGAAAACATTATTTCTGCTGGCCTCAGAGTTCTTATTTACTTAATGAAAAATCAAGAGCAAATCATGAGATCTTGCAGATTCTCCATCTCTTTAGGTATAAATTTAAAAATACTCTGTTCTCAACAAATACTTAGAAAAGCACAACCTTCCAAGACTGAACCAGGAAGAAATAGAAAATATAAACAGACCAATCACAAGCACTGAAATTGAGACTGTGATTAAAACTCTTTCAACAAACAAAAGTCCAGGACCAGATGGCTTCACAGGCGAATTCTATCAAACATCTAGGGAAGAGCTAACACCTATCCTTCTCAAACTATTCCAAACTATAGCAGAGGGAGGAACATTCCCAAACTCATTCTACGAGGCCACAATCACCCTGATACCAAAACCAGACAAAGATGTCACAAAGAAGAAAACTACAGGCCAGTATCACTGATGAACATAGATACAAAAATCCTCAACAAAATACTAGCAAACAGAATCCAACAGCACATTAAAAGGATCATACACCATGATCGAGTGGGGTTTATCCTAGGAATGCAAGGATTCTTCAATTTACGCAAATCAATCAATGTGATACACCATATTAACAAATTGAAGGATTAAAACCAAATTATCATCTCAATAGATGCAGAAAGCTTTTGACAAAATTCAACACCCATTTATGATAAAAACCCTGCAGAAAGTAGGCCTAGAGGGAACTTACCTCAACATAATAAAGGCCATATATGACAAACCCACAGCCAACATTGTTCTCAATGGTGAAAAACTGAAACCATTTCCTTTAAGATCAGGAACAAGACAAGGTTGCCCACTCTCATCCCTATTACTCAATATAGTTTTGGAAGTTTTAGCCACATCAATCAGAGAAGAAAAAGAAATAAAAGGAAGCCAAATTGGAAAAGAAGAAGCAAAGCTGTCACTGTTTGCAGATGACATGATACTATACATAGAGAATCCTAAAGATACTACTAGAAAACTACAAGAGCTGATCAATGAATTTGGTAAAGTAGCAAGATACAAAGGTAACACACAGAAATCTCTTGCATTCCTATACACTAATGGTGAAAAATCTGAAAGAGAAATTAAGGAAACACTCCCATTTACCATTGCAACAAAAAGAATAAAATACCTAGGGATAAACCTTCCTAAGGAGACAAAAGGCCTGTATGCAGAAAACTATAAGACACTGATGAAAGAAATTAAGGATGATACAAACAAATGGAGAGATATACCATGTTCTTGGATTGGAAGAATCAACATTGTGAAAATAACTCTACTATCCAAAGCAATCTACAGATTCAGTGCGATCCCTATCAAACTATCAATGGCATTTTTCATAGAACTATAGAAAAAAATTTCACAATTTGTATGGAAACAAAAAAGATCTGGAATAGCCAAACCAATCTTGAGAAAGAAAAACGGAGCTGGAGGAATCAGGCTCTCAGTCTTCAGACTATACTACAAAGCTACAGTAATCAAAACAGTATGGTACAGGCACAAAAACAGAAATATAGATCAATAGAACAGGATAGAAAGCTCGGCGATAAACCCACGCACATATGGTCACCTTATTTTGATAAAGGAGGCAAGAGTATACAATGGAGAAAAGACAGCCTCTTCAATAAGTGATGCTGGGAAAACTGGACAACTACATGTAAAAGAATGAAATTAGAACACTCCCTAACACCATACACAAAAATAAACTCAAAATGGATTAAAGACCTAAATGTAAAGCCAGACACTATCAAACTCTTAGAGGAAAACATAGGCAGAATACTCTATGACATAAATCACAGCAAGATCCCTTTTGACCCACCTCCTAGAGAAGTGTAAATATAAACAAAAATAAACAAATGGGACCTATTGAAACTTAAAAGCTTTTGCACAGCAAAGGAAACCAGAAACAAGATGAAAAGACAACCCTCGGAATGGGAGAAAATATTTGCAAATGAAGCAACTGACAAAGGTTTAATCTCCAAAATTTACACGCCGCTCATGCAGCTCAATATCAAAAAAACAAACACCCCAATACAAAAATGGACAGAAGACCTAAATAGACATTTCTTCAAAGAAGATATACAGATTGCCAACAAACACGTGAAAGGATTCTCAACATCACTAATCATTAGAGAAATGCAAATCAAAACTACAATGAGGTATCACATCACACGGGTCAGAATGGCCATCATCAAAAAATCTGCAAACAATAAATGCTGGAGAGGGTGTGGAGAAAAGGGAACCCTTTTGCACTGTTGGTGGGAATGTAAATTGATACAGCCACTATGGAGAACAGTATGGAAGCTCCTTAAAAAACGAAAAATAGAACTATCATACAACCCAGTAATCCCACTACTGGGCATATACCCGGAGAAAACCATAATTCAAAAAGAGTCATGTACCACAATGTTCATTGCAGCTCTATTTACAATAGCCAGGACCTGGAAGCAACCTAAGTGTCCATTAACAGATGAATGCATAAAGAAGATGTGGCACATATATACAATGGAATATTACTCAGCCATAAAAAGAAGCATTATTTGTAGTGTTATCTGTAGTGAGATGGATGGACCTAGAGTCTGTCATACAGAATGAAGTTAAGTCAGAAAGAGAAAAAGAAATACTGTATGCTAACACATATATATGGAATCTAAAAATAATAATAATAATGGTTATGAAGAACCTAGGGGCAGGACAGGATAAAGACGCAGAGGTAGAGAATGGACTTGAGGACACGGGGAGGGAGAAGGATAAACTGGGACGAAGTGAGTGAGTGGCATGGATATATATACAGCACCAAATGTAAAATAGATAGCTAGTGGGAAACAGCCACATAGCACAGGGAGATCAGCTTGGTGCTTTGTGACCACCTAGAGGGGTGAGATAGAGAGGGTGGGAGGGAGATGCAAGAAGGAGGAGATATGGGGATATATGTATATGTATAGCTGATTCACTTTGTTAGAAAGCAGAAACTGACACACCACTCTAAAGCAATTATACTCCAATAAAGATGTTAAAAAGAAATCTGTTTTCTCTAGTTCAGATAGACTTGTACTAAGTGAGATAAATATATGCATACGAAGCCACCTGATAAACTGTAAGCCATTTTGTCATTATCATCATTTATAATAATGATCATAATAAAATTCTTCCATAAGCAATCGAGAAAACTTTTGAGATGTAGAAGATTAAAATACCCTAATTCTGGGAAAATTCCAAAACCAGCAAAAATTCAAATAGAAATATTAAAACACTAATGTTTAAATAGTAAAATTGGCAAAGGAAGAGGTGAGTTACAGGAGTAGGGACTCCTAGTGGAGGCACGTATTATAGAAGGGTAGGGGCACTTTGGTTTTGGAGCTCACATCTCAATCAATTGCCTGATGCCAAGAGATCACTTTGATATTACTTGTTTTTCCAATGAACATTTTTTTATGCATGCTACTGATTCAAAACAGCAACAGCAAACTCACCCTATGTATATTGTAGCCAATCATGTGAGTATTTCTGCAGTAGCAAGAGGTGGGCGGTAGGTTTCTGATTTCACACTGCCTAAGTTGAAGCTTGTTGAAACAGAGGGCACTTTGTACAACTTCTGGCTTAGCAACACCAGGCACCACACCACTTAGCCCATAATTGCACACCAGCGAGACACAGAGACACGATTATTTTTCTAGGTATGTGAGCTGGTCCCAACATTCCTGGTCTCCATCAGACCCTGAAAATCAAGGCAGATCCGATGGCCTCAGAGGTCCTAGTCTGGTTGTGCTTGCTGTAGTCTGGGAAGCTTGTCACAGTGTGGATATGGAGCTCTTTCATGCTTACTTGACTGCACAGACAATTCAAAAAGTATCCCAAGTCAGAGCTAATTTTAACCAGTAAATGCATCTTCCAGTGTGCATGACAAAGAGGCTGACATCATGGGGAAATGTATAGAACTGAAGGAAATGAGCTTTGCCCAAGGAAGCTTCCGTAAGACAGGGCTAGATAATAGTGTCGAATAATATTTTTTTAATAAGGCATTGTGGTAAAATAACGCATGATCTATTTTTTCCAAAGAATCTGTACCACCACTTTCCTCGGGAGCAGCTAGTCAGGTGAGCATGGTTAAGTTTGGCTTAAGTTTGATTTTGTGGTATGAAGGGGCGTGGGACTTCACCCACATGGAGGTGGAAAAGCCACAGAGGATGTTTAAGATACAGTGAGTAAACCCGTCTGAACGGAATGGAGCTTTCATGTAGTGGCACAGAGAGGGGCCTCACAAAAAGCAGATGGCACATTCACCGTGCATTCCCTGAGGAGAGTGTAATGACTGCATTATTTACAACGATGTGCGAGGAGTTAAGTGAAACCAAGGGGAGGTGTTGAAACCTCCTGAGGTGAACAACAAGAAGGTGCCACCCCCTTTCCATCTGAGGTGCAAAGTGGAAGGAATCATCATCAGAACCTCAAGAAAGCTCAAACTGTAGGAGACCACAGCCGAAGAGGACCAACCTCTGCGAACGCAGGAAACAGCCTAGACCCCTTTTTTCCTCCTCTCTGATCTCCTGACTGTGCCTTCACTGAGCAAAGCCAACCAAAAGCCAGACGGCAAAGGAATCTGCTGATGTTTCCTAGAAAGTTCAGCCTGCTGGTGGTATTCGGAGCAGAATCGAAAATACTGGAGTGGGGAATTGAAGGGATGCATAGAACATATCCCAAAGAGCTGATAAGTTAGATCAAAAGGATACTGGGTGACTAGAAGCTTTCCTGTGGTGGGCTGGGATGGGGAAGTGTCTATGTTTCCCGTCTATCCCGCTTATCCTGTCACAAGTTTGCTCTGAATCTGTTTCCCATTCTCCACATGACAGGTAGCTTACACTTCAAGTCGCAAAGAACTTTTACAAGCAGCTATTCTACCGACGTTCAACATGAAATACCTAAATCAAGGATTACGGAGCAAGAATGAACAAGAAATAGGCGCATGGGCAACCTGAAAAGTACAGAAAAATAATTCTTAGGTATAAAAACATTATTGTTTCTAATCCTGAGTTTTTGAAAATCCTGAGATTTGTGTTAATCCAAATTTTGATTAAATTTTTATTGAACTAATACCAAACTCTGTATTCATTAGCTGAGTAAATATGCTTTAGATTTTCTTTTTCCTGACTTAGCCAGATATTGATCTGAACTATCCAAAAGCTTTCTGAGTCTGAGTAGACATGAGACGGAGAAAAGTGTCCTAGTCATTTAATGTGGTAGATTCTTTAATGTGAATTTTTTTTTCCCAAATTTTCTGCTCCTTCTGTAGATTTTAACGTTAAAATGTTGCTAATTAAAGAGCTATCAACCTCTTATTATAATTCATGTTCATAAATACATGGCCACTGGGTGGCTGGCCACTGAGACACAGTGAGACCCAGTCAAGATTCTATGCACATTCTTGGTGGCTCAGCATACCGTGTTGAGAACAGCTTGTTTTCATAGAATCCCTGCTTTATTCCTGGCCCTGTTGCCCATAATTATTGTAAATCAGGACTATTTCCTGCCTTCCTGCCCCAAATATCAGGAAGCATCCAACTCTTTCAACCCACTTTGCTCATGGGCACCACCTCTCTGCAGGGCTTAGGGTTCACTGCCAGGAATTTCAAAAGAGCTAACTCTGTTTTGGTTTCTTCTCCAGAACTTAGCTCGTGAGCAAAGAAATGAAGCAAGATCTGTAATACATCCAGGGATTTAGAGAAATGGCACAGCTTCAGGCCTGGTTAATAGCCCCGAGCCACTGGCAATATAGAGCTCTTGCTCTTTTCCAGATTCATTGTGGGATCAGTTCCAGGTGAGACTTGGTGAACCTGTGACTAATGGGAAACAATTGGAGAACTCCAGAGGGTGTCTTATGAAGTACTAAGAGCAAAGAGAATGTTCACTGCACCTTGGCATTTAATACAAAATTGCACTGAGCCTTCCTATATGCCTCCTCTATGGGTCCATGCTACTTGATGGGGGCATTCACAGCCAGAATACTATTCCTGGACAATATGTCTAGCCTCACGTCCAACCTTTGATAGCCCCTGGGGGTCACTTTATTCAGGCATCCCGGTGCCTACAATGGACTACTTCTACCTATAATAGTTAACACTAACTGTTATTTATTGTTACTGTTGTGGTTGTTGTTTTGGTTCTGGGCACAATACTAAATGCTTTGTATGCTCTTATCTGAATTACTCTTCACTATAAGCCCACTAGCCATCACTGTTAACCCCACTGTACAAATGAGAATACTGAGTTTTAAAAAGATCAAGTCATAAGGAAAAGAGCTCGGGTGCTAACTAGGAGGTGCTGTACCAGCCGGTGTAAAGTGCATCTTGGCCTGCACCTTGGAGAGGCCTCTGAGGGACACAGAATAGCACCGTGCGTAACAAAAAGAAGCATCCTGACAAGACCACCAAATATGGTGGGCAGTCATCTCCAAAGAGGAGGCAGACGTTAATATAACTAAAAATCATGCTCTGGTATGAAAGACACACTCCCATCAAATGTACAACCTTTGACCTTGGACAGGAAATCTGCCCTGACTCCTCATCCCTGTTTCTGCCCTTGTGAGAGGGATAGATATCAAGAAACACAACCCTTCTAATTTTAACTTCTCTGCTTGAGAATCAGCCTTAAAGAACTAAACTTCTGACTCTTTTGCCAGAGACCCTGTCCTGACCCTAAAATCATAGGGGACCCCCAAGTAAAAGGTACTCTTTACTTAAAAGGCCAGAGAAGCCCCAAATTCTACCATAGGAGCCAAAGCCTCAAAAAGCCCCTTCATCGGGGTTAATCCTTTCATGGAGCACTCATGCCCTTTTACCCTAAACATTGTGGTAGAGGCAAAGTGCGGACCAAAGGCCTTAAGTGAGATGGCTAGCCCCCTCCGAGGTAGCAATGTCACCTCTTCTCTCTTTAAAATTTGAATCCTCTTTCTTTCTTGATAGGTAGATAGATAGATGATAGATAGATGATAGATAGATAGATAGATAGATAGATAGATAGATAGATAGATAGACAGATAGATAGAATGAACATTAGTATTGCATTAAAATTCACTATTTAAACACTTTTATATCTTTTATGCCATTTGACTTAGAACTTTGTGACCATCAGGGCGGCCATAGGACCTAAGGCAGAGGTGGTTGATCCCAGCAGGATAATTTTGAGAAACATAAAAATGCATCAGCTATTTTAAATGTGCTCAACAATTTTTCCCTTATGTCTTCATGCATTTATTTTCATTAATATTTATTAAGCATTTTGTAGGTATTGGCTATGGTGCTAGAGCACAGAGACTGAGAGCAAAACACCGCATGGTACCTGCCCTCAAGGAGACCACAAGCTGATAGAAGAAACTGACAAATAAGCCAGCAATGATAGAGAGGATAGCAGAGCATTATGGAAACAGACAAGCAAGGATCTCACTCTTCCTGGGAGCTGAGGTAAGTTAGGGAAGGTGTTTCAGAGACAGTAGAGCCTGGTGGACCCTGGAAGGGATGAGCAGGCATCAGCATTAGATGCTCTGATGGCAGAGACAAGGAGACAGTAGGGCCTGGCAGGCCTGCTTGCCACAGTGGGTCTCCTGCCTAATCCAGAAGGCCTATGGGGCTTTGGAGAAGGGCGCTGCAATAAGAGCACGAAGGCAGATCTTCTCTGTGTCTCAGATTATCTTCACGGGGCTGGCTTTTTTCCCGAATTCATCGGTTCAACCCCAAGCGATCATAACTCCAATTCCTGAGCACGACTTTGCCCAGCTAAAGGTTCCATTTCCAAAATCCTACTCTGAATATAGTACAAAGTTTGTCTAACCTATTCCTGCCGTGTTGTTCGGGATTAGCCCTTTTATAATTTAATCCTTCCACCTGTACCTTAAACTAAATTCTCACTTGTTCCCCATTTTTAATATTGTGGAAATAGGCTCTTCAAGGATGTTTTGGATATTTGCTAAGGAGACAGGCTGAGATTCTAGAGAGAAAAAATGGAAAAGATCTTGTACTGTATATGCTAAAAACGTGGCTTCTGCAATCAACACCCTTATACAACTAGGGTTTCCTAAACAATACCCTAAAGATTTGCAAAATGCGTCAGAGAGAGAAATGAACCACGGCAATTTGGGAAATAGGGTTGACATGTGAAAGTAAAGCACTCCTGCAGTTAAAGACTGACATGGTAAAGAAAGCAGGAAGGGGAGAGCCCTAAGTTATAGTGAGGAACCCATGGGTGGTATAAAAAACACTGAAGACGGGGGATGCAGCAGGCTGTTTACAGGACCTTCACTATAGATGTCCACAAATCCACCAGGAGAGAGAGCAGTGACGGTTGGCACAGTACTGGAGGTGAACCAGCTCACATAACGATTGGACTGGGTGCCTAAAAAGAGGGAGGGAGAATGAGCCTCTTGGTCAATTCAGAGAAGTAATAAATAGAAGGGTCCCGAGTTCCTCTGAAGGAGGCCAAGGATGGCCGAGGCTTATGTATATAAAGTCAACAGAAATGTATAACATGCCTACTCAGTGCAGAACACCATGTGTAACAGAAGTTTAAATTTTGGATTCTCATGGAAAAGTACCAATGAGCTCCCTAATAGGTGTGGAATAAGCAGAATTCTGGGAACTCGGATTAAAACAAGCAAACATGAAAACCATTTTCTTTTTCTTTGAATGCTACATGTTTTCTACGTTATATTGTAATTTTAAAATATATCTTAACGTTTGAAGATCAAGACCTAACAAAGTAGAGGTAACCCAGAATGCTTTACTCTTGGTCGTCAAAAATCCAGGATAAGAATCACAACGTTAATATATGTCCCTTAAAAGTTCTAGTAATTTCTTGTTTTTGTTATTTCTTGGGTTTTCAAATAACACATCTTAAAGGCATTCTTTTTAGAAGTAAATATTAAAAAAATTATTTTTGTGAAAATAAAAATTATACAGAGATTTAAGAGAAGTCAACACAGGGACTTCCCTGGTGGTCCGGCGGTTAAAACTCCGCGCTTCCACTGCAGGGGGCTCGGGTTCCATCCCTGGTCAGGGAACTAAGATCCCACATGCTGTGCAGTGCAGCCGAAAAATTAAAAAACTAAAAAAAAAAATGTTTTAAGAGACGTCAATATAATAAAGAAAGTAAAGCCTAAAAGGTCCCTACATTTATTCAGTAATTTATGATTTACTTAGAATATCGTGCAGATTTTCTTATTTGATCCCAACCATTTTGTGAAGCAAGCGGGGCAATCTGTATTATCCCCATACTCCAGAGGTGAAACCTAGTCCTCAGAGAAGCTAAATGCCATGAAGAAGTTTGACACAGCTAGCAAAGCAAAGAACAAAACAGAGGCCACATACTATGTCTGCTGGCCCTTAGTTACCGAACGGCCCAAATGTTGTTGGTATTGTAACACAATATTTAACTAATGGTAAAAAGAAGAATTTGGTTGCTTTTAAAATGAAAATAGACAGTTCTGGCCATCAGGTGAAATTCAGTGAAAAAAAAATTCAGAATAGACTAGATAAAGCAAAGAAGAATGGAAATCAAAAATGGATGAAGGAAGTTGAATTTACCAGCAACAATGCCAAACATCACAAGAAGTTTTATGGAGCATCAGCACACTCTCCCTGAAATCACTTCTGGGTATGAGCTCCAGGTTAACACTTTTGATAAGGAATTTCACAAGATATCCAATATTGTGGTTGCCGTCATTGACATGAAAGTTTGCTAGGCAGAATGTAATAGTGGACTCCAGCTTACATTTACTTGGTGCTTTTATAATTTTAAGCCATTTCCACTTGAATTATCTCATTTTATTTTCTTGATAAGTGGTTGGAGTATATAGCACGTGCTATTTAATGGTAGGGCACAGTTGCATAAATATCTCAAAATAACTCAAAAAGTATATCAGTTCTGCTCTGCTCTCCCCACTCTCAATGTAAACTGTACGCAATTTAGTTCCTTCATGAAACAATAGCTATTACTTATATGGCTTCAGAGAGAAAGCACTTGATGTTCATGTTTATTCATTGTATAGTATTTATTGTAATCATATCAATAAGGCACTGTTTCTATGGGCCAGCTGCATGAGACATGGAAATAGCTTTGTTTCATAACACTCTCTTTGTATTTTTTTGTTGTTTTCATAATGGAATCTTGTTGTATATGGCTCTGAATTCTACGAAGTGCTTCAGATTGAAGAGTTTATTTGCACAACTTATTCCTCCTTTACTTTCCCTGCACTATGATAGTAGTTTATGAAATAAGTCGCACACCAGAATCATCAGTTATGAAGCCCAGGATGAATTTTCAAGTTTCCCAAGTTATTCTGATGACTTGCCAGACTTTAAAATGGCTGTGCTGTGGACATCCTTTTAATTTATTGTAGACTCAGGTTGAATGGTTCTCTTTTGAGGATTCCATCTGATTACTATTGTATTATTAGAATGAAAGCCTTTCCCCGGACAAAAGTAAAGCCTAATCGCATGAAAACTTCTCTTAGGCTGACTCCCAATTTGTATTAGGATCATTTGATATAAACCAAGTAATAGCCTAGCATGTAAAAAGTACTTAAGATGACAAAAAAATTCTTAAATTACCCTTGTTTAACATTCATTCTTTCCATACACAATTACTGAATACTGCTGAGGTCAGTGCTATGTGCATAAAGATGAAATGAATAGAATGGAGACCCAACCCTTAAAAATTCAGTGGGAAAATTACAATTTCATCCTGTTATTAATCCATTCCTCATCACAATTATATTTGGGGATGTTAAAACAGCACATATGAGTGAAATACCAAGCAAATATCACTCACTGATCTACATCTATAGAATTTCTTGCAGTTTACCCAGGAGGCAGTCACTAAGAAACTAAAACAGATAAACTTAAGGGCATATGTAATGCCCAATAGGGCCAACAAAGGACCTGTTGAATGCAAAGTCTTGCAAAGTCTCTAGGAAGTAAGAATAAATTCAACATGTAGCATTACCCCTCTCCCACCATGAAAGCTTTGATGCTGCACAATAGTTCGCCACCTAGTTAAATAGTTTTAAATAAAGTTGTCTACAAGGTAGGAAGGCTGTAATCTGTATACAGGCTGCACAATATATTCCACGTCCACCCCTTGAGAACATACAGAGAATGATACAAAGCATAATGGCCATTGCGTGGAGTCACGAAACACGATCTCAAAAAAGACTGCAAATCATGTTCACTGACCCCAGGGTTTGCATTCCTCCCCTTCCCTCTGATCTTTCCCCCCTTTTTTCTCCTCTCTCCCTTTGCTTTGAGCCTTCTGACAGTCAAGTACTTGCACAGTTACTTTGGGCGACAATATGTTATCCCCAGTGGAAATCAGAAGCTTTAATTCAAAAGGTGGCCACTCTTGACCTCCGACCCTGGTGCCTCCTACCCTGCTGCTCCCCTCCATTTTCTGTCTCCATGGAACTGAGTAGTCAAGTGGGAAAATGGGAGCAGGCAGAGCCTATAGCTATTCATAGACCACCCCACTCCCCTTTGCTGTCCCCCCCACAAAAAGTGAGAGAGAAAGATGAATGAAAGTCATTCATCAATAAGCAGGAGATGAAGAAGAAAGCCCTACTGGCTGAAAAGCAAGCTAAGAAGCAGAGAGGGCAAAAGAGGAGGACTGCCAGGAAAGAAAAGGGGAGGAGTAAGGAGCTGGTATGGAGGGCAAGTTGTGAGTTCACGAAAATAAAAACCCAGGGGCTGAAAAGCAGCACTGCACATTTCCCAAATCAAGTTAGCTGTAAGGAGCCAACTGTTTCAAAAATGAATGCCTAGGGCCTTCCCTGGTGGTGCAGTGGTTAAGAATCCGCCTGCCAATGCAGGGGACACGGGTTCGAGCAGCCCTGGTCCAGGAAGATCCCACATGCCGCGAACAGCTAAGCCCAAGCTCCACGACTACCGAGTCTGCGCTCTAGAGCCCGCGAGCCACAACCACTGAGCCCACGTGCCACAACTACTGAAGCCTGTGCACCTAGAGCCCGTGCTCCGCAACAAAAGAAGCCACCACAGTGAGAAGCCTGTACACTGCAACAAAGAGTAGCCCCTGCTCGCCACAACTAGAGAAAGCCCACGCACAGCAACAGACCCAACGCAGCCAAAAGTAAATAAATAAATTTATTTTTTTAAAAAATGAACGCCTTTTACTTGTGTCACACCTTCTTAAAATAAGAATGCAGCTAAAGGAGAACCAAAGGGAGAAGGCCTGAGCCTCTGGGATTGTTCTTTCTTTAAACATCTTGATGGCACCGTTGGGAGCCGGGAGATACAGCAGCTGGGACACCTGCTCACAGAGTTGAGAACTGAGACCCTAAAATCTACACTCATCCAGAGGAAATGTTTTTATGTGTCAGAAAGCAAATGACAGCAGATATATTATTTGTTACACAGAGAGTCAATCTTTATTTCAACTATCTTGGCTGAGCAATCTGACGTCCCCAAGATCAAACTGCAACCTAAGAAAGTGGCCCAACTGCAACTGGCCAATGGCCTCGCAGTCAACCAACGTGGTAACAGCACAGAGGCCAGAAAACAAAGAGTATTTCCTCTCAATCTAAGAATGTTAGCTGTGAAGAAAAAACAGCATTAAATTCAGATCAAAACTAGATAGAGTTCAATGATTCTGCAGCATTCACCATATTTCCTCCTCCCTCACAAGATGTAAACAGTTAATAATTTATTAATCATCTATCTGAACACCTGTTTGGTTTTTTCCATGAGTGCCATCTGTGAGATTAGCAGTACAAAGCAAAAAGTTTTCACTTTATGTGAATCCAAGGCACCGCCACATGCATCCAGATAAAAAAAAGTTAGGGCAAGAAAATGTTTCTGCCACCTTGTGATCCATTTCTCTCCCACCAACGGGACATCACCTGCACCCCTGTAGCTTGATAAGAATTGTATTTGCAGGAAGCAAAGTCCCCTACTTGCTGACATATTCCAGCTACTTTCAAACAGAAATCTAAAACCATTTTCCCAGAAAATTTGGCATTAGTCCTAAATAACTGTTGCGTGTTCCCTAATTTTTCCATCTGTCACTGATACTTTTCTGACCATCCACATTTTCTAGCACTTAGGTTTTGAGCATAAGAATGCCCTTGAAGGAGGTGACGTATTGTGATTGGGGAAAAATAAAGATGAGGCCGATAGTAACACTGGCAAATTCACGCGAGCTCAAATCACTGAGTGGAAATCTCGTGAACTTCAAACGTACATACTTACCACTGTCAAGGGCAAGGCCCTTGAACATCTCACACAAAATAAGACCAGAGATGAGTGTGGAAGAATCTCTCATAGAAGAAACAATCAGAGGCTCGATTGTCAGTGTTCTAAGCAAGACAGAGACTAGCCTGCAGCTAATACTCTTGTGAAGACCCCCTCCCTGCATGGCTCCCTTACCTCCTCCTTTACAATTCTACAGCTTCTCATGAAAAGCCCTGAAATGGGGACTAGAATGCAGAGGCCGAGTGGATTCAGCTCCTTTTGGGCCTCTGCCAGATTCTCATTAGGTCCTGGACATGTGAGCCAATGCTTATTTCCATGGCTGATCTACCCTAAATCTGCCCTTCCTGAAACACTAGCCTTTGTCCTTCCAGTCACCGTCTCTAAATGGGGATTTGGGTGAGAGCAATACCAAGGAGACCATCATTATACACTCATTATTATGAAATTGATGGCTTCTAAGTCTTTCTGGCTGAAAGCTCTGATGGGGTGAGATCAAAATGGATTGTAGAATCATTGCTTTCCCTGGTAATTCAGGTTACAAATGAGTACTAGAGTGGGAGGGAGGGTAAGGAGGAGGATAAAGGAAGAGTGTTTCTCCTCAAATTCACCTCACTTCATGCTGGAGTGAGAGGCCATCCATACTCACGAAAGGCTAATTATATAAATCAGATGCCCTGGCTGAGTTTCCAACCCCCTGGGAGCAGGGAGAGCTAGGAATAAATGAGGTCTTCTGCAAAATGAAAGAAACCCTTTGAAAAAATGCCAAAACCAATGGTTATACAGCTTAACTCACAATTTTTTTTATAGAAACAGAAAAATCTGGACCAAGGATAACAAAAATAGCAGAGTTTTTATCTTCCAGCAGATTTGGAAATGTACTCTGAATTTATTTACCTCCTTGCTAGTATGTACTTTACTTTGCATCGCTAAATGTGACAACTCCTGAGATGTTCAGATATCTAAATTCATCCTCAAAATAATAGATGACTTTTGTTTTAGGAAGATCACATTTGTGTTAGAATGCCATGATAAAAAGCCATTGTTCGAGTAGCAGAGCTAAATAAGGTGGGAAAAATCATAGCAGCAAGAAACAGAGATCTAGACGTTTAGTTCTGGCTTTACCACTTGCGAACACACAATCTTGGACAGTCACTTCACTTTTCAAGGTTTCAGAATCCTCATATGAAAATAACTGGATTGATGTACACTAGCACCATTTGGTCTGTGATGTCACACATGCCACAAGTAGTCAATACTCAGAGGAACAGCTAAACTTCACCAGCTATCAGTGGTGGACATGTCAGTTACTTTGAACATAAGAGTTAAAGTTTGGGCTTTGGTGGATGTTGACATTTCCCTATGGTTAGTCTTAGCTTCTATGAAAGTTCATTCCTTTTCCTGTCCCAACTCACTGATACTGCATCCTACTGGATCCACTGAAGTACAGCCTCTGAGAGCTATTTAATTCCTGACAATGTAAGTTCCTTTTTAGGGCAGAACAGGAAATGTACCAGGATTCCCAAACCTGGTACCTGGAAATTACTCAATATATGTCTGTTAGCATAAATCATTACATAAATGTATGAATGGAAAGGCCACTTAAATATTTTAAAGAATGCCTCTAACTGGATGGAGAGCTGACTTGCTCATACTGATTTTTCTTTTCAAACAATCCATTTTTTATCATTTTTATTTCTGACCAGACCAATGCATTAAAATTCACTCTTGCCTGATTAAGAACTCAGACTAAACATACAGGCGTAAATTGTCAAAATCATAGTTATCCAGAGATGAAACAGATTATTGAGGCCATCTGGTCTTTCTCCTTTTAGTTTTCAGAGGTAAGAGGCTAAGAGAGATGAGATGAAATGTCTTGCTCAAAATCATGTAATCATTATATGACTGTGGTGGAGCTGAAACCAGGACCCATATTTTAGGATACCTAAGCCAATGGTCTTTCTATCATGTCACATCCTGATTCTACTAAAAGTTTATCTTATTTGAATACAAACAAACACAATATAAAATGTATATATACTTAATATATGTATATATGTAAGATTTGCTCTGTTCTTCATAAGTGAGAAACAGCTTCACCTGTTCACGGAACCTCTAAGCTATCTAGGATTATGTTTTCTGTCCTCTTTTCCCAAAGGGAAGAGTTACAAAACCCCTACTGAGGACACACTTAGATCTTAGCAATCCTACTCCCTCTGACTTGCTTTTCTTACAGCCTGTAAAATCTTTAGTCCAGGGGGAGGAAAAACCATCTCTTACTGAACCAATTCATTGTTTATCATTATAACCTTTACCCCCTGAGTCCCGCATGGCTTTGGAGGCCCCCAAATTGATTACTATTCAAAAGTCATAAATTTTATTCTCTTTTCCTATCATCTGCTATATGCGTTCTCTCTTGAGGGTTGCATTATGGTTTTGTCTAGCAACTCAAATGAAGAAGGGATATAGGGAAACTGGATTTACCAGTAGGAAAAAGAGATCAGCACAGAACTAATTCTTCTATTTCACATCATTACTTCCTAGAAATACATGCATTCTTATGTACAGTCATACACCCTACCAGTGGTGATCAGATTCTCAGATCAATTGACCAAAACCTGTTGAAACCACTAGAAGGATTAACCGTCTGCCTTATTGCCTTTTCATGGTAGGTTATGCCAAACTGCTGATGAGTTTGGGGTTCAGAGCTTGGTAAGGCAAATTTTCGTTAAAGATATCACAAAAGGGACTTCACTGGGGTGATCTGGTCATGATCATAGTTTATATCCTAAGATAACAGAAGATTAAAATCTTTGCAGAAAACAGAATGACCAAGGACACATGCTCCTGACCCAAACTCCATCTCGCCATCTCTCTCTAGGACATTCCCCAAGTTCCATGGAACTGAGACACTATTCTAGGAACTATAGAGATTAGGGAAGAACAAGAAGGTTTGGATCAACTGGTTAACTCTAAATTTACTGGATTACCCTGAATTGTCTGAGATTGATATTTTGCCACCTAACAGGCTCAAGTGGAAATTGTTACCCCTAAACCTGAGAGGATGCCTTTTTCTGTTAATTCAAATGGTCCAATGAAGTTGGGACTGAAAGATAAAGAGGATGGGATCTAAAATAGACATTGAAATGGATGTGAAAGCAAAGAGGGTAAGTTGGGTACAATTTCTCTGTGAACTGGGTGGTTGGGATGCCCGAGGAAATGGGTTTATGTCATCCATTAGCCATGCCATACAAAGGTAGACAGACCTGATTTTAAGATACAGGTGGCAATTCTGAAGCTCTAAGAAATCTATTAAAACCATCAGACCTTGGCAACATGGGAGAAGTGTGATATTTTCCGGTTTGAAGGACAGGATATTAATCATTGTCTATTTTGGTGCCGGTAGTTTTCAAAGCCAATTTTAAAATTATACAGTTTTAATCATTCTACAGTGAAAAATGAATATAAATTAGGGTGTGCAGCAATGAGGCAGACAAATAAATCCATCCATTTCTCTTTGAGGAGTCTCTGCAGTGTACATTTCTTAGGACAGTTTTACTTGCTTTTCTACCAATGAAAGGGAGAAGGGTAAATGGGACAGGAAGCCAGACAGTGCGAAGCCTGCTGAAATGAGAAATGGAAGATGCTTGAAGATAAACTTTGCCTGGCTTGACCTCTTGTCTGGGTGGTTCATTCTGCCCATTTGCTTTCTTTGCCTGATGCTTAGCTGCAATCTCTACAGTTTCTGAGACATACTCTTTATCGCAGCTTTCAAATTCAGTTTAAATACCTACCTTTTGAAAGATTGTTGCTATTTATTTTTTTAACTACTTCCCCATCCCTCCCTCATATTTAATGAAAAATAGAAGCCGTTAACACAGGGGAGATTTTTTAAAATCTGGTCCAAGGGCAGACAAAAACGTAAGGTGAAAAGAGAGCTAGAAACTTCTATTTGTTTTTTTAATAAAAATTTTAAAATATTGAATTTTAAGTAGAGTCGTACTCTAACTTACTGTAAAACAAATGTGTAAAACATAAATTATGGAGTAAAGGAATTAGTTGATATTAAAACTAATTCACTTTCTTTTTAGCTACCTCACAAGATTGTTCTGAGAATCAAGTGAAAAATCAAAGATTGAGCATAATACAAAGGCTGAAATAATTTTATACTATGGTACATGTTATTTATACTATGATATTGTTACAAAATGCTTCCAGGTATTTTACCACAGGTATTTTAGTAACACTCTCCCCTTTTCTCCCTTTCGGCTACCCATCCCTCCCTCATCCTGCTAAAGCCAGTAATGCTCCTGGTTACCCTCACTCCCCACTTAGGTCTCCAAACAGACTTCTTCAAGAGTCATCTGACTTGTCTATCTCCCAGTCCACATCACGTGTTGTCTTGTTCCACACCCACCCCAACCCTCTTCCAAGAAGCAGAAAATGAAAAGCAAAAAGCAGAAAGAGTAATTATATTTCCATATAATTATAATAATTTCCCAGCCCATCTTAGAGCTGTTTTGCAAGTGGTTTAGGGAATTGCCAGTACAATGCACTCATAAGAGACTTTGGGAATTAAGTCATGAGGGGACAAAGGTAAAGGGTGTGGTATCTGGTTTGTGGGTGAGGATTATGGCAGGACAACTTGATTCTGGAGACAGTAGCTCTGTTATTTGCCTAGTGGTTTAGCCAGAAATCCTGACTCCCTTCCTTCCTGTTTGTGACAGAAATGGTGTGATTCCTGAGTAGCAGCTTCCTGAATCTTAGTTTTTTGATTATGGCGAAGGCAGCAACTCCTATAGTGACCCAGCTGTGCAGTGTGTTTTTAAGAGTCATTCCCAGGAGTTCAACCTAGAATCTATTTCTTCAGCTCTCTCAATAATTGTGGAAACTATCTCTACCCCTTAATCAATCTCTCACTGCTTAAACTACCTGTATGGGATTTTGTTGTTTGCAACTACAAAAAACAATAACAACGAAAACAAAACTGACCTAAACTCACTCTTTCCTTTGTCAAATTCTGCTCTCAGCTAACCCTTCCATAACTGTCAAAGGATGAAATAAACTCGCACTAAAATTTTTTATTTCAATTCACACGTAAGAACTATTCTGAAAATTTACAAGGCAAGTATAAATCTTGCCTCTATCTCCCAAAAGATTGAAATCTAGTGGACCTCAGATATCCTATTTGTTTGGATTGAGAAGCTTCATTTAATCCACTTAGGAACCCAACAAGAACTCATATCCTCTTGGAACATAACCTCTTCTTAGCATTGGGCGCTCATCATGACAGTCTTACTGGACTGGCATCGATGTAGGTTATTATTCAGCCTCTTTAATTTAGCTGCTGAGAAATCACATTAGGAAGGCAGAAGAAAGTATCTACTTTGGAGTCATTTAAGCAGAGCATTAAGCTATACAACAGAGCCACATTTTTCAGAAGGCTATGTGAGACCTTAAAGATAGAATCCCAAGACAGGCCCACTCTCTAGAATAGGGTCTACTCTGAGTACTCTATTAATTAAAGCAGGTTCAGCATTATCATGACTTTTTATTCTCTTCTATATTTATTGACCTACTTTGTTCCATGTTTTAGGGCATATAGCAGAGATGAGGGTCACCATTGAGGAAGCGACTGAACAGAAGACACACATGTATAGAGATATTAGTAGCACAATGCAAAGACGCCATTGTAGAAGTAAGTAAAAAGTGCTATAAGAATACAGGCTCAGTCTCAGGAGATTTGATAGGCTTAGAAGTCAAGGAAAATTAAATATACATGAATGTGCAGTATACATTATACCTATTTTTATGTTCTCTTAGGTCCAAACCCATCCTTTTATATGCTACTTTGGGATACTTCATGATTCCTTAGTGTTTTATTTGCAGTTACCTAGTTAATAACTTTGTATATAGTTAACCAATATTTATATTCATTCTCTCTGTTAAAATAATCAGTGTGGTTTTTCTCATGGCTGGTCCTGATTGATACAGAAATTGACAGGTATGAAACAGGGAATCAGAGCCTCATAGATGGTATTTAGGAATCGGTTCGGTGTGTCCTTAGGTTTGAACGCAGTGATGGGTTCCATCACTGCGTTCAAACCTAAGGACACAACCCATTCCATGCCAATGGAAAATCGGATGCTAATAATTATGCAGTGCAATGGCCTCACAATTAATCAAATGAACACCTGTGGTTGAGTGTGATAAAGTGCCTACTGAAGAAAGTGCCTTGAGAGCCCAGACGGCTAATGTTCTTGACCACTGTGGCAGCCATGATAACTGTGAGGACCATGGTGCGGGCTGGATTCTTCTGAGTACTCTGCAGTGATCAGAGAAGGAAGTGGCAAGCTCAAGTCTAAATTCTTATCAATCACAAATCACAAAAGAGAAGTTATGTGGCAGCCCTAAAAGAACCTCTTATCTCTTGTAACCTCTGGGCTGACGTCTCTGAAGATCAAACACAACATTCAATGGTGTGTGTTACAGAATTACAAGCTATGTTGAAGTCACAACTTCACCAGGTCTCTAATGTTCAAGTCAGGACATTGGGAAGTAGAGTTCCTGATATCTGAAAAGGAGAGATCTAGCGGGACTCAGACAAAACCCAGACACTTAAACCCCTGAGTTACTCTGAATTTCTCTCTAATACTCATTACTGACAGCCTAACCTGGAGCCAACTAGCAAAACAGAAATATGTCTGCAGGGTCGTGACTCCAGCACCACGGGGTAGACTGTAGAAGGGTAGGTTTGGAGCTGAGAGACAAGAGTCTGGCACAAATGTGCAGCTCAACTGTATAGTGTGAGAGGTAGCATGACATACCAGAAAGACCTAGTTATGCCGTTCTGTGATCTCAAGTAAGTCTCTGCCTTTGTTTCTTCATTTGCATATTGAAAAGAAAATATTGGACTAGATTGGTAGTTTAGTTCCACTTTTGTTTGAGTAGCAAAAACCTCTTATCAAATAAAACCATGTATAAAACTCTAATATATAAAACATATAAAAATAAGCTTCTCTGATTCTATTTTGTACCCAACTGGGGGACCTCCCCTTTGCCCACTTGCATCCACCCTGAGGTACCTCTTCAGGGCCCTAAGGCTCTACTGAATACAGTCAGTAAACCTCTCAATAGGATAATGTCTCAAGATCCTTCTTATTCTAAAGGTACCTGATTCTGAGATTCTTCATGTCTAACGTAGCTTGTTCTTAAACGGCAGTCTCTGACCAGCAGCATCATATCACTGGAGACTTGGCAGAAATTAAAATTGTCAAGGCGCTGAACTCAGACTGCCTGGGCTCACGTCGCAGTCTCCCCACTCACTCACTGTGCACTCTGGGAGCAAGGAGCTCACCCTCTGCTTTCATTTCCACCCCTGGAATTTCCATCCGGAGGGCCCTTCGTAGGAAGGAGGGAACTCAAATAACATAAGAAAATCCATGGGAGGACAAACAAGTCACGTTCCTGAGAAATTCAGAGTGAGGCACTTTCCATAACTACATATGTCAAGTGACCGCGTGGAAGAAAACTTTATAACGACAGGCCAAGGTCACCTCACGTTGACAAGAGAGGTCGCATGTCTTTCAAGCAGGAGGGAGCTGATTTCCAAAATGACCAATGGCAGGTACCAAAGGATCAAGAGGGCCCAAAAGAGAGTGGAAAGCACTTTGCTGTAGAAACTGGCTGGCAATTCATCAAGAACAATGAGCAGGGGAACTAAGGCCCTATGGGGGGGGCCATGGGGTCTCAGAGTGGGTTCCCAAAGCATCACCTTTCCTACAAATTAGCCAGCTGCCAGATTTGGTAAACACTGTAAATCTCTAAGAACACGGCTGCACTCATGAGGTAAGCCAGGTGTGTGGCCATGGAGGATGTTGGAATATGCAAGGCCAGCACTGCCTGTGTGCCAAATGGGTCACAGCCGCCCCTCTGGGCACAAGTTTCCCAGGCCCCTTAGTGGAACTGCTCACAATTAACTGCTTTGTCTGTCACCAAGCCCGCCTCTCTTTTGGACATGGGGTTCCTCTCAGGTTGGTGGTCTCTCTCTCTCTCTGTCTCCCTCTCTCTCTTTCTTATTTCCACACATGCATGGCAATCTTAATCAGAAATCACATCAGTCCCGTAGAGCTTTTCGGAGACTATGTTAGCGAATCCATCACTTAGGATGTCAGGCTTGATGAAAAGAAGCCCTGAGTGAGTGGGGAGAGAGCAGAGGACTGGGAATGTGGATGCAGCTCCGGGCGCTGTCCTCCTGGTTCTGGCCTTCGGATCTGAAGTGCTTTCGCCATCCCGGCCTCTGGTATCCTCAGCTCAGGGATCAGAATGTGATTTTTAGATTTCTTCCCATGTGGTTATGGAGAGTATCATATATGTTTGAGTATCAAGAATTTTATAAACGTCGAAGTACCTCCAGCATCCCGGTGGCCCAAAACTCCTGACCACATACGCAGGAGTCTCAACTTCGGGAAATCCTGTAGGCCTTGAAACTTCACTGACTTCCTTTCCATCCACCAGAAACTTCAAACTGTTCCTGTCCCACACCAACAAATGCAGTAACAGATAACCATGTGTGTCTTTTCTTTCTGTCTCCGGATTTTATACGGCCTTACTGAGAGAATACCTTAATTAAATACAGTATAATAATTATATGTAGAACACTCAATATGTAAGCAGTGACGGCTTGCAGGGTACTGTGCTATATTTTAAAAGATAGGCAGAGTCTCTTCCTGTCTTTGCAGAAAGAAGATGCATCAACACACACTGAGTGGCATAGGACCTTCGAATAAGGGCTGACGTGAGTAAGTACCCTAGTAGCTCAAGGAGTGGATGTTGAGCTTGGCCAGAAGGTTTAAAGAAGATTTTCTGGATAAAATGGACTTGAGCCTTTCTTCACAAGAAGCAGTCTAGTGCAGAGAGCCCACTGGAGATGAAGGTTTGAAATGGACCAAGAATTTCAGCACCTCACATTTCCCATGCTGGCCCTGCTAGCAATTCCAGAGGCTTTAAAGCATAGAAATGAGTCCTTTTTTTTTTTTTTTTTAACATCTTTATTGGAGTATAATTGCTTTACAATGGTGTGTTAGTTTCTGCTGTATAACAAAGTGAATCAGCTATACATATACATATGTTCCCATATCTCTTCCCTCTTGTGTCTCCCTCCCTCCCACCCTCTCTATCCCATCCCTCTAGGTGGTCACAAAGCACCAAGCTGATCTCCCTGTGCTATGTGGCTGCTTCCCACTAGCTATCTACTTTACATTTGGTTCTTTTATACAGCGTTTTACCACATGTGGCTCCACATTAAATATTAACTTTTATATATTTTACATATATTTTTATGTTTTTGTTATAAAAATGTATTTTATACCTATATTTTATGTGACATATATTTTATGTGACATGTATTTTAATATGACATATATTTTGTGTTACATATATTTTATATTTGGGGCTCATCATGCATACTATTTAGACAGCAAATGGTAAGCTCTAAGTTTCCTTTAACCTTGTGTTCCATTTCAGAGACCGACTCACAAATGTGTGCGCTACGACTGAACGAACACGTGGCTGAGCCGCCTCCACAGGCATCTCTGAGTGGAGTGCCTCCTCTCCTTTATCTTGCAGGGCGTTCATTTCATTCACTGTGAGTTTATAAACGGCATGGATTTTGGAGTCAGACAACCAGAGTTCAAATCCAGCCTTTCAGAAATCTACTTAACCTCCTGAGACCTCGGTTTCCTTATTTGCAAAATGGGATAATAACCCTTCAAGTGAAATAAGGTATTTGAAAGCAGTAAGCATAGCCCTCAAGACATAGAATTAACTTCCCCTCCATCAGCACCCACGTTTCTTTGTTCTCTGGCATTTTAGTGACTAGTGTCATTGTCTTTCTCTTTTACCTTACTAAAGGGAGAAGCTTCTAATCCCCCTATCTATCTACCCACCTATCTATTTCTCTATATATCCGTCCACCCCACTACTATCTAAGCTATGTGAGTTCTGGAGTAACACACACACTAGCTTTCAGATCTCGCCTACTAACCCAAAGACCTTGCGCTTTCCTTAACAACTCTCAGCCTCAGTGTTCTCATCTGTAAAATGGGATTCATTAGTTTCCATTCTTTATAGAATTACTGTAAGGATTAATCGAAGTCATTTACATAAAGGATTTATCAGAGATCCCAGCTCAAAAAACGTTAGCTATTGCAAAGGTTAGCTTTTTCTCCCTTCCATTTCCTCTCAGGAAGCTCAAGTTTCTAGAGGGCATGACCTGAATACCCATAACCTGAGAGTGGGGGTTTTTTTTGCGGTACATGGGCCTCTCACTGTTGCGGCCTCTCCCGTTGTAGAGCACAGGCTCCGGATGCACAGGCTCAGCGGCCATGGCTCACGGGCCCAGCCGCTCCGCGGCACGTGGGATCCTCCCAGACCGGGGCTCGAACCCGTGTCCCTTGCATCAGCAGGCGGACTCCCAACCACTGTGCCACCATGGAAGCCCTGAGAGTTCTTTTTTGAGTATTTCCTTAAAACTTGACATTGAAGCAAAGCTCTCCCAGGGACTGAAGGCAAACATCTCTGTCATTTCACTGAGACGGCAGCTCTCCTCACAGAGCTCATAGCTCCTTTTCTGGCTGTTCAGCTTCCTCTGTAATCACCGAAAGCTCAGGATTTCTCCCCTGTAGGGTTTTGTTTTCCATTTTATCAGAGCCTGACTGAGATGTCAGACTGTTTCTGGGCATCCACAAAAGGTATTCAAACCTGCCCAGAAGAGGAGAAGGACAAACTGCCAAGATCTCAGGACTCGGAGGCTGGGCGCAAGGCCTGGGTTATCTTGCTGATGTGGGCAGCGCCTGCTGCGTGGTCTCCAGCCTCTCACAGCTTTGCTAGGACTCACTGACTCTATATTTTTCTACCTTGAGGTTAGGGTTTAAGTGACATCAAAGGGTCAGAGGGAATGTTCAGATGGCCTAGGTCACTGTTTCAAGCCATACTCAATACTACTGCCCTCTATGATACCCCCCCGGGTACACAGTCCACGAATTAAGAATCCACATGGACGAGTTCCCATGACATTCTAAAAGGCAGAAAACAAATCCCTCCCTTTTTCTAGCTCTGAAATTCCCTTGCACACATATATACGTATGCTCAATCTGTGCCTGGAAAATACAAACACATGCATTCGTATCTAAATGACAACCACTGAGCATCCTCAATTTTATTTTTATTAATTATTATTATTTTATGCCATGGGTGAATAAAATAGTCTTATTATTTCTTTTCCTAGTCATCTCTCATCATAATTCACCCACACACTCACACACGGCCCTTTCGCCACGCTCACACTCACTCCTCCCTCACCTGATAGGAAAAATAAAAGCCACACGTGGGGTCTAAAATCGCTTTTTAAAGCAGAACATTTTAGTGTCCAATTTAAAATACAAACTAATTATTATTTCTAATTATTCTATTCTGCTATTTTCCTCTTAGAGTTTAATACCTGGCCCTTGCATTAATAAATATATATTTATTATCAGGTTATGAACACTTTTACTCCGTATACAACTTAAAGCTATGGCTGGGAGAGATTTTTTTTAAAAGGGAAAAAACTTCTGGAAAGTGTTTAGACAGGAGAAGGAGAGCTAAAACATGAATCAGGAGCACTGTACAAAAAAAATACGACGCTGGACACCGAACAGAGAAAAGTAAGTAAACTTTTATAACATCGTGGGGTTTTCCCCAAGTTTGCATCATCCGTTTGCTCTTGATTTTCTGACAATTCGCTTGTCAGTTGAATTTCCTTCCTAACAGCAGCAGCCTTCCACAAACCAGCACTCTGGCCTCTCGGGCCCTGCAGCTCATTGTCAACCTACCCCACAGGAGACCTTGTTATTCCTCTTTAGAGGGCTGAGTGCGATGGTTATTCATCTCGCAGAGCAAGCTGGGATTGGGGAAACCCTCTGTGTTAGAACTTCTGGCTTGATTTTCTGCAGACTCAAAGTCAGCTCTGAGGTGAACTGCTTGCGCTGTGGCTCCGTAATGAGCATTCAACAATGTGCTTTGTGTCCACAGGTGTCCCATTCAGAGCATCCAAGCTAATGGACAGTTAAGGAAATGACCCAACAGCTGGCAGGCCTTCCCTGCTGTTGCCAATATTGTTTTCATGCTGCAGGCGGTGCTGAATTATAACACACGTGCAGCAAAACTAGCACAGAAGCCCCATGTCCACCACTCTCTGCCCCTCCAAACTCTAAGGTTAATACCACTTATCAAACTGGCGTCGGGCAGCCTTCTACCTGCTCACAGCTTGACTGAGAATCAAAGAAATGTTTGCTTTGCAAGTAGATAATCCTTTAAACCAAATATGGCTTGAAGTTGTTTGGCTTTAAAATAGTTTTTAAACTATTCTCTCTCTCTGTCTCTCTTTCTCTCTCTCCCTATATATATATATATATATATATACATATACACGCATATATAGACATATACACGCATATATAGACATATACACGCATATATATACACATATACATGTATATATACACATATATATTTTATTCCTATTCATATATTATGAATATATGAATAAGAATGAAATGAATATACATATATATTCACAGTTTCACATTTCACCACCTAAAAAGATAACCCAATGTCTTTGTTTATGCCCATGTGCTAACTACAAAATTTATATGGCAATAATGGCAATATTTCTCTTGTCATTAATAGTGCTTATCACTGATGCCAAGTTCTTAGATGATAGATGATAAAAAATGTTTTACATGTGGATTTATAATTTCTCTATAGCAATATTACTTTTGCTAGATATTTACTAAAGCTTGAGCAACTTTTTAAATGAACATTAGCATATGGTTCCCTCTCCTTGTCTAAACCCTACTTAATATTCATTTCTCAGTTGAGATACAGCCATAGCCTTTGGAATTCAAACATATGATCCCAGATTTAAATACATGTAATCAGTGAACATAAAATATTGTTTAATGCTTAAGTCTTGAGTTAAGGTTCTATTCATAAATTTATTATTAGAGTTTTTTTTTTAAAAACAAACCATACGTGACTAAGTAAAACAGTATGTTTGACATTAATAACTATTTAATTTTCATAAATATATTGTACTTCAAGTTACAGAATACGAAGTTTAGACTTAGTTATTGAAATTGTATGAGATAACATTTTAACAGTTGTTTTTATCCCTGCCCAGGGACAGAAAAGAATTTGGTGGAAACTCAGTAGGCCTTTCCTGATACTCTCCTCCTAAAACCCTCCCTCCTTCCCTTGACAAACACAATCATTCTCCATCTAACTACCCTGTTTTATTTTCCTCATAACTTACCACTAACTGAAATTGTGTCTACTTATTTGGCTCTTCATTCGTCAAGAATAAAAGCATGTACCCTCTACATTTTCACCCTGTGTTGCCGTACAGTATAGTATGTGGGCATCCTATAAATATCTGATGAGTGAATAGATGGGTAGATGTTTTCATCTATACTCTATTTTAAAAATACAAAATATATAATCTCATAGAGTTATTTCTCAGAAGTGATATATAGACAGATATATACAGGCAGTCACTGCTTTACACAGAAGTGTGAGACAATAAAAATGGTCACGTAAAGGGAAACCATGGAAAGCAACCTCAATAATCATTGGGAATAGTTATGATTGTTCCTTGACCTTCAAAAATCTTTTGCCAAATCATTAAAAACTCTTACTATCAGAGGTAAATATATAGGGAAATAAAGAAATATAGCAAAGCTCATACTTATTTAGTATATGGTAACTTACAACATTAGAAATGTTAAGATTTAAAGTGTTTCGTTTTTTTGGTAAAATACTGATCAAGACTACTTTGAACAGCTTGCTTTCTTTTTCTCACTGTTTAAATTACAATACAGAGTGAGCATCTTTTCTATGCCTTGGCCAATTGTCATATGCCTTTCTAGGTCTGGATAGGCCTCCAACGTTTTACTCTTCATGCTTTCAACATCTTAAAATATACTTGAGAATTCCATTAAAGTGAGTTTCTTGCCAGTATCAGTCCCTTTGGGACATCTTCATCCTCTTTGTTTTGCCTGCCTTCCTCCTTTATACAGACAAGCGCGGCTCCACTAAGTGTCTTGGGCTGTGTAATGCAGAGTCTCTCAACTGGCAGCAGTGTCAACGTTCCCGCCTACAGATATTTCTTCGCTAACTCCATTTATGTTTCATTTGAATTTCACTTCCAGTGTTAAATCACCTCTCATTTCTTGCCTGCACATTCATTTCTGTTGGCCAATTTCTTCTTTAAATTACCTGTTTTCGAAAAATGTCATTGGATTTATACTGGGAGACAAGGAGGCAACAATACTCCATGCTTCACTGTCTGTGCATAAAATGAATAACAGATGCAGAGGGACCAATGATGGGCAAAGAATGAAGGAAGTGATGTGACTGGTCAGTGATTAGAAAGCAAATCTGTTAATTATGGAGGGATTTGTGGACTGAGGAGCTAGCAGTTTAATTTGTACTTTATGCAATTATATTTAGTTAATATACTCAAATTTGAACCATGCTGCTGGGGAAGAGGTGCTAATTAACTAAACTGTAGTAACAAAAATTCATGCACATTGGAGCCATGCAAAGCAAAAACTGCCTGTAATTGAAAGTACCATTTCTCTCCCAAACTTTCATATGACCTCTATCTCTATGTATGAGAGAAGCTACTTTAGAAACGTGCAAAATCCGCTTTTTACCCTCAGAAGTCATGTATTAAAAACAGTGGGATCATACTTTCCTTCTTGCCTTTCCCTGAGAAATAGACAGCTGTAGATTTTTGGTTATTGCATAGGGCAAAGAAAACAAGATGTTGTAACTGTACTGCCACATATTTGCATGTATTAGCCAGGATCAGAAATGCATAAATCAGTGGTTTTCAAACTTCATCATATGTTAGAATCACCTAGATGGATTATTAAAACACAGATTGCTGACCCCACCCTCAGAGTTTCTGATTTAATAGGTTTGGAGTGGTACCTAGGAATCTGCCTTTCTAAGGAGCTCCCAGGTGAAAGTGATGCTGCAGATCAGGAACCACATTTTAAGAACCACTGACTTAAGCACATTCGGAATCATGAGGAGAAAGAAAAGAATCAAGAGACCAAAATCTGGCAAGAGCACAGAAGCTAAATCAAAGTGCTTTGGGTATCTTAGAGATCTTTTATTTTAGGCTTCTAGTTTTACAATTAAGGAAGTGGAAGCCTGCAAAATTCAAATTATTTAATTCAAATACAAAATTAACCAGACTTAGAGTCTGGTCTAAAACCTAGAATCTATAACCAATACTTTCTGGAAGATAGCTAGCACCATAAGAGACCCTATTCTCAATAGCTATAAGGTGAAACTATCACACACACACACACACACACACACACACACACACACACACACACACAGAGTTTCTCAAACTTTGCTGCATATGAAATGGCCTGGTTAAAAATTAATATTCTGGGCTTCCCTGGTGGCGCAGTGGTTGAGAATCCGCCTGCCAATGCAGGGGATACGGGTTCGTGCCCCGGTCCGGGAAGATCCCACATGCCGCGGAGCGGCTGGGCCCGTGAGCCATGGCTGCTGGGCCTGCGCGTCCGGAGCCTGTGCCCCGCAACGGGAGAGGCCACAACAGTGAGAGGCCCGCATACCACAAAAAAAAAAAAAAAAAAAAAAAAAAAATTAATATTCTGATTAATTAAGGTTCTGATTTCAGAGGTGGAGGATGCAGCCCCATGAGATCCAAATGCATGTGAACTGTTCTTTCAGAAACTGCTTTAGAATTGTATAAGCCAATGGTTTTTTTTGTTTTGTTTTAAGCCAATGTTTTAAAGCACAGAATCTATGCACAAGAGAGAACAGAATGTCAACTTTTCTTTGAATTATTTTTACAAAATACTTTTACAGACTTTCATGAAAACTCCCCCAACTATCCTAGGAGGTGGATGAGGCACCTTCTTGGAGAAACCTTGGTCAAGCCTCCTCCATTCTGGAAGCTTCCGTTTCCTCATCTGTATAGGGGTAAAATTATTAAAACTGATCTCATACAATTGTTCTGAGGGTTAAATGAGATAAAATGTATGAAGACAATTTGTGAAGGGAAAAATATCCCATGGGCGTTAGTTGTTAGCTTCATTATAGAGAAGCCTAAACAGGATATGATTTTTTTTTTTAATATCAAGTGGAGAATCTGCAGAAAAAAGATTCTTAATTGTATTACAGTAGGCTCATCCTGGCAGAAGCTTACTTTGACTTCTGGTCAAAGGAACCAGAAGAGGTAAAACCTCTGTAAAATCACAAGACTTCACCTTCACAGGCCCCAAATTACCTGGAACAGGACTTGGAAACCAAATCCTAATCTGGAACAATAAAAAATATAATATATCCTAGGCTCAATGATTTTCTTAGAAAACATCTTGTCTAATCTCTGTCCCCAAGACATTTCCTGCCTCTTCTGACTCTCCAATGAACTGGGGATTGGAAACCAGACAATTTTGACTTCCCGAGCTTTCTTTTCTTTTAGCAAAGCTGAAAGAATAATTTTTAAGGAAGGAAAACGAAAATGATCCATTTACCTCGACTCTGCCCTCACTATGAAGGAGGATCCTGGAACTGGAGAAAGAAAATAACAGAAAGGGAGAAAGAGTCTGCCTTCCCCGCAGACTGTTGAACATAAGACACTTTCTCCCTTTGAGAGCCCATCACTTGTTTTTCTCCACATGTTTTAATCAATATTCGTTGAGCCATAACAATCTGGCTTCCACGGTCACACTGGTGTTGAGTTCCATGAGTAACTACTTTTTCCACTGGCTGAAGAAGTAACGAGTCTGTACATGGCTGGCAGAAGATCATTCCTTTGAGCAAAGCAAAATCAGCAGTTTCAAGGGAAGTGCGGGCATCTCAGTGTGGTGACCAGCCCACATCTAAAATGTAAACAAAGTACAGAAAGCAACTCACAGGCCAACTGATCTCCTTTGGAAGGTGTGGCTTCAAACCGTTCCATGTGCATGTGAAATGCCTAGACCTCATTACAGAGTTTTCCTGAAAGCTGATGCATCCAAGGAAACCTTAAAATAAGGAGCAAAGTAATAACATATATTCCCCAGAAAATAAAACTCTTAACACGGCCTTGCCTCATTCTAGCAAAAGTATGTCGCAAGATCTCTTGAGGAGGAAGGTATGGTACTGAGCTCGGGGATTTGAGTTAGATGGAAGCCTGGTCACCGCCATCCACCACATGCCTGAGGCTCCTTCTCATGAAAAGGTCTCCTAGACGTTGAGGGCGCCCATGAAGGTCAGAGACCTGAGAAGCCTGAGTCCGGCTCACACGCCGTTCTAAGGATAATCCAGTCTCTCCACAACTCCTTCAAGCCCAAAACACTCCCCTCTTCCCCCCATATCAGCTCTTTCTCTAGATTTCTTCCATCAGTGGCACTGGAATTCTTTCAAATTGATCAACATCTCATTTTTCACTACCACTTCACGCTCCTACCTTCCATCCTAATATCTAGACTTCCATCCTAATGTCAGAGAGCTTTTATTTTCCTTCGTAGTGTCTCCAGAAAGAATTCCTCCTAAGTACCTACCTATGTCAAGGCATCAGAAATCAATCCATCCATTCATTTATTCATTTATTCATTCTTTCAGACATTTGGTATCATGCAAAGCATTGGGCTAGTTAAGTAGGGGAGAGACAGTCATTTAAAATAACTGCCATATGATAAGAATGAAGTCAGGATTCACACTATTGTCTCTACCGAGAACTCCCACTTTCTCCCTTATCTTTTTCAGTCTTTAAACGCAAGTCAGGAGACACTTCCTCCTGGAAGCCTGCCCTGAATCCACCCCCAGTTGAATTAGGTGTCTGTCTTATGGGCTTTCAAAAGTGCCTATCTAGATCATTGCACTGATATTGCATCCATTTGCTGTTGATGTGCCTGGCCCCCAACTAGACTGTGAGCTTTAAAGACAGAGACTGTGTTGTATTCATCTCTGCATTCCTAGTACTTAACATAGAGCCCAGTAGACTGTGCTCATCGCAGATTTTTGAATGAATGAATGAATGGATGGATAAAAACTATGAAAGAAAAATCATAGAAAGTTGTGAAACAGAATAAGGAGTAAGTATTCATTTTTAACTAGAGAAATGAAGACAATTTTCATGGAGGAGATGGTATTTAAGGAAAGCACTGAAGTGTGAACAGGATTTCCAGAATTTGAAAAGATCAAGGGCTTGGGGGGAGGGGTGGTACACAGAGGATTACTTTTTAAAACCTAACAGATTCTCTCCACCTCTAATCTGTTACTTCTCTGAAAATGATCTTTCTCATACTCTAGCAAAGGTTTTTTTTTCCCTTCCTTGCTTGTGGAGAACCTTCAGTGATGCCTTACTATCTATCGGGATAGAATGCGAGCAGGTCAGCTCGCCCTTCAAGGGTCTTGCTATTGTTACCCAAAACGTTGCTCTACTCCTAACTTTCACTCCTTGGCCACCCGCTGTCTGCACAAATCAGGCCCCTCTGCTCCCTGTCCCCCGGTATCTTGCTTTTTATCATCTCTTTGGCGTTCCTCTTTCTCCATCCCTCACCTACAATGCCTTCTCCGTGCCTCCTTGCCATAGACAATGTCACTCTGTCTTTGAAAACCCTACCCCTTCACGCAGCATCCCTTTTCCACTCCAGATTGGAGTGCCTTCTTCTTCTAGACAATCTGATAACCACTCGTTTACCATTTAATCATTGTATGGTTTTCTAACTATAAGCCTGCTTTGTCCCCCTTATGAGGACCGAAATGAGGTACCTACAAGCTAGGATAATGGACGGTGGCTTTTTGTAACATGCACAGTGTTCCAGACAAATATTCTATTGATGAAAAATTCTTGACAACTTATGCACTCCTCTAAGGATGTATGAGGAGTCTTTCCTTTAGGCAGACATCTTATTATTCAGCTACCAGCAGATGGGGGTGCTTACCCTAGATATCATATTTAATTTAATGAGAAGAAATAAATTATTATCAGTGTGTCTATGTTATGAAATCACTAACTTTGCCTATGTTATGATATAAAAACTTACTACTTTCCTCCTTCATTGATAGAATTATAGTTATTTTTACCTCTTCCATGCAGCCAAAGTAATGGCATTTTTTTTAACTGTGTGACTAGCCCTTTAAGATAGGTGCATCTTTTTCACAGTTTTTACCCTTGCCCTTGTCATCGTGGGGCTCCTTCATGCTTTTCAGCCTTCCAGGCTTTGCCCCTCATCAAACCACATCAATACCAGTCTCAAACCTTAATCGTAAAGGGCATCTAGAGGGATAAAGGCTCAATACTTCACGTAAAGGGGCGACTTCATCACACACAACAGGCTGCAGGGCATGGAGAATCCATCACCTAACCTTTCCCAGCCTCTATCCATCTGTGCCCCACTGTTGGATATCCAAGCTTGACAGTGAATGCTTTCCAATGGGAAACTGTAGCAAGATTTTTTTCCCATCCTTTGGTCCCTATTGTATGTTCAGCTGCACTGAAGCTAGCTGCTAATCAAAGCCAGAGACTCTCATACACAAACAAACACGGCATTGTGGCCTCCCCTGGGGCTGGAACACAGCAATCCAACAAACAATTTGGTCAGGTGATAGCAGCCTGGAGGGACAGACAGAGCATTGCCCAGACATCCTCCTGTCTTCACTCCCCCCTCCCCTTCCTCGGCACGAGCCAGTCGAAGCACCGGGCCAGGCAAACCGATGCTTGAGAAAGCAATGGAGAATAAAACGATATGCAACAATATGCAGTCAGTAAGGTCTCCTCTGACAACAGGATTCTTTGTCCAAGAGAGTGTATTCTCTAGATCATAGTGAGGTAGAAATAAAATACATAGCATGAGAGCATATTCCTGGACACAAGAAAGAAGAAGAAGGAAGGGATTGGACCAAAATATCTTCAGATACTCACTGGGCCCTTGTCATAGAACAGTGGGGTGGAGGTGGAAGAGCGTGATGTTTAGGGGCTTTGTGGTTAGATATATCTGATCTACAATCTCAGTTCTACCTCTTACTACCTCGTGACCTTGGACAAGTTACTTAACCATTCAGAGACTCAGTTGCTATTGTTAGTAATGTTGGGGAATTGTGCTCAGGAAGGAAAAAGGAGGGAAATGCTAAGAAAAGAAAGCAAGGTCTTCAGCTTCCAGAAGTAGCTAGTGATAGAGGATGACGGCTCCTCCCTGGCCCTGGCAGTTCCTAGGAACAGAGCCTCAGAGGCACTGTTAGCTTCTGAACTTTGACATACTACCATGTGTCCCCAGAGCACATCAAGGGAAACTAGGGATGCCCATGGCCAGCATGAAGCTTGGATACAAGATGTCTTCATACAACAGCAGGAGCTGGGACTCTGGGTGCCTGCACACTGATAATGGAAACATCCCTGAGTATGAAAGACGGAGCAGAAAAGCTAGAGATGCCAAAGAAAACGATTGCTCACATCAGTTTTTGGTTAGGGCAGCCAGTTAATGTTAAATCTTGCCAGGGTTGGTGGAGACTGCAGGAGAGAGGGGAAGTTGAGTAGGAACTAGGTGAAAGGTTATCTTAATTCTATGCAATGTAAACGTGAACTGAGTACCTCCTATGTGCCATTTGTTATTTGTGTAGTGGTAACGTGAAAGAACTAGAAACAACTATCTAGCAGTACAGTATAGAACAGAGAGGTTCAGTGAGAAGATGCAGGACCACTGAAACTCAGAATTAATGTAGTGACTTCTTTAAATACAAAGAGTAGACAATCCAAAATGATTTAATAATTGAAGCATCTTCATATGGAGACCTACAAATGGAAATAAAATCAGTTAGATGCTATCTTGAGGAATCTATTATAAGATCTGCAGATTTACTTCAGGAAACACCAGTCAATATTTCCATGTCTTATCCTTTCTAGGATGTACCTTAAATGTCCCTCAGTTGCACGTGGCACACCTCATTGTGTATGTCCACATCCTCATTTCAGTAAAAGTCAAATTTATCAGATAAGCCACAGTCCCATAGTTTCTCCATTTCCACCTTCTGGGAGGGAATTTTTTTACTTGCTCCTTAAAGCCTTACTAACTGTCCTGCACTCAACTGTCACATTTCTCACCTCTTCCAATTCAGAGGTTCCTGGCCTCCCCACAGGAACTCCAATCTCACTGCAGCATTAGGAGTCATAGTAGATACAAATATTTGAACATTCTCAAGGGACAACGTGTGATTTTGCTTAAATTCCACCAAGAATAGAGATAAGCAATCCCATGTCACATTAGATGAGTAGTGAAATCTATTCCCTTTTGAGGAAAACAGCCCTTAATACTTAGGCTGATCTTCCTCACCAAAGAAACATTAAAATCACCTTAAGAAGCGTGGTCACACCTTCCTCTGTTCTGTACTTATTTTCAATAGTTGCTCAAGTTCCAATAGATGATGATAAATCTGGCTATACCTTGGTATGGACTTGGAAGTTAGACAAGGAAAGGGGTCAATTTGAGATGGGAAGGAGGCAAGGAAATAATATTTGTTCTTCAAAATAAAATTAAACAATTTTTAATAGAAATGCCCAAGTCTAAACTTTTTTCTGATTTCAACAAGATATTTAATGTTACACATCAGAGGCGGCAAATGGAAGTCAGGGTAGAAAGCTAACCCAGGAAGCTAACTAGTGTGTGTGTAGCTAAGCCCTGGGCCTGGAGCGATCCTGTTGTGCCCATGAAAGGGAGCCTCTGGGTCTTTTCCTTGGTCTCCTTTCATGATCCCCCCGTAAGAGTGGGGGAGATATGAATGGAAACAATGGGGTGGAGAGTGTAAACTTTATGGATGAGTTGACTCCAGTGACCAGGTTGTCTAAAGTCATGGCCCTGCATCCAAGATTGCTCAAGTCCTATTTGAGGCAGCAACTCTTCACTAGAACAACTGATTCTGTTTTGCCTTCAATTACTTCCTCTGAGAGGAACAAGGAGGGGACAGGCTGGTTCCTGTCCTGGAATGACTTCTTGGCATTTTTATACTAAGATGCATGTAGAGCTGAAGAGATTTAGAAAGCAAACAAGACAAATCCACTGGAGAGAAATCTCCTAACGAACCCCACCAGAGCCAGATGGGCCAAAAGGGCCCAAAGAGAGTGGTCGAGCAGTTCATCCGGAGTGGAGGAAACCTCAGCGCTATCTAGTAGAGTTTTCTGTGAGGTCTGAAGCTCCTCTCCCAAAGCTCATGCTTGGCTTCTGTCTATCAGATTTTTGGATGTTTTCCCTAAGGTCTCAGTTCAAGTCCACTTCTCTTTCTTTGGTCTTCTTGGTTCTGCTGCCTTTGAAGTTAACTGTTCTCATTTTAACCTCTTGCAAGAGGACATCACTGGATGAGATGTTGGAAACCCACAGTTAGCTTGCTTTTACGAAATGTGGATCTAGTCAGAGAGAAGTTGGTAGAAATCCACCTCTACCCACTTATTCCTGCTAAATTGCTTTTGATCTGTTCCTCCAAACCAAATTCATTTATGACAGCCTTGAAGTACATCTTCAAATCCCCAGATATCATATATCAGAGGGCAAACCCTGTGATTCCCTAACCATCAGCCTCAAACCACTGTTTTAAAAGGCTAGAAATCATTTCAGGCTCAAGTTGGTGGGAATCCCAATACTGGCATAGACAATAAAAGCCTTCCACCCGTCCCCTACAAACAAGAGTGCGGTTGACAAACCCAAATTTGATCTGACACACTTTAAACTAGAGCCAATCTGTACACTATTCATTCCAAATAATAATAGAGCAAATAAATAATTCCCCAAAGGGTGCCAAGCCCTGGAGTGACGTGCTTCAAAGAGGTTTGCTGCCCCTGCAAGTTTACTCACGTGCAGTGCATTAGGCCCTCTCTTCTTAGCCCAGAGCAGCTCAGAAGTGCCCCAGGCTCCTGGGACCTGCTAAAGGGGTGAGATTGGAGCTGGGTGGGATCAGGCAGCTGTGGCTTCCCTGGGGAGACTTTTACCCCTGGATATGTATCTGGAAGGGTCCTCGAGGTTAAGAATGGAAGATAATGTTTACTCAGCTTGACCTTTAATTTGTACACACTAAGGGCCACAAGATTATCTGTTCCATCTAAACACCACATCCTTTGCTGGGAGAAAGATTTTTTGTTTGCTTCATGGGATTATGTTTGTTTGTTTGCATTTTTCTATTTCCAACTTTTTAATGAGAGTCCATCAGATTAATTTACTAAGCTTTTTTTATGATTCAGATTTACCCATGTCAAGCTAAATAAATTGAATTTCCATCTTAATTGGCCCACTTAGTAGAAACAAATGCACATGTTAATGTGTGGAAAGCTATAAACATAGAGCATACATCGATTACTATGTTGATCTAAAAAGCAGGACACACAATTATTCGTACAACTATTTTTAAAGGTTAAATCAGAAAAACTATAAGTGTATCAGAGTGTTAATAGTGGTGTCCATTTTGAGCAGGATTATAAGTCATTTTTTTTCCTTCTTCATAACTTTAAAAATTCTAATATCTTGTAGCATGAACATTTTTCTAGAATGAGAAAAATAATGTGTTTCTCCAGGTATATATTTGTGTTTTCCTAATAACAAACATAATAATGAAAATACCCTTATTGTTTTTCACATCATTAAAATTAAACTTTTCACAAGTTTGAAATGAATTGAGCTGTGAGATTCTGCATTTTGCCAGAGGCATTGAATTTAACAGTTAACTATATATTGTAATCAAGAAAAGAGGATGAGAAGAAAGGCTTTATATTGTTTCAAAACTTAAGTACCTCTACCAGTTAAAATAACGTAATAAACTCCCTGCTTTCTTTCCTGTAGCAGCTTCAGCCTTCCTCATTTGATCACCTTGGACCATATCTAAAGAAATATACTGTACCCAGGAGGCAACATTATTTTACAGAAAATATTTTTTGAAGAACTAAATTGGCCCCCGACGGCAGTATTTGGTTCACTTACACCCTCGCGGGGGAAGGCTCCAGAAGAAGCACCGGTAAGAGGCCTGAGATCACACCTGACAAAGGGCCTTGTATTCTTAAGGGGCTCAGTCAAGTCAATAGCAATTCGGATGGTGACTGCAAATTTCTTTTATAAATAATCCAACATTGTAAATATGATTTGCACATAAAGATACAGGAGTCATCAGCTTTTGCACATAGTAGGAACTGTTATTGTCAATGACCTTCGTTGTGTGTTTCAAGCTATGCATGTCATGATTAGAGAGTTCTGATTTCTCGCCTGCTCTCCCAATTTATGGAACTAAACACTAGTGACTGGTCACTCAAAGTGAGGTCCCCAGGCCAGCAGCTGCTATCGCCAGGGAGCTTGTTAGAAAGGCAGACCCTGAGAGTCCACCAGAGAGCTACTGAATCAGAATTGCATTTTAGCAAGATCTCTAGGTGACTGATATGCACATTGAAGTGTGAGAAGCACAGCTATAGTATAAACAAAGTGCTGCTAATCAATTGTAAAAACCTAAATTTAGTGAGAATAACCGATTGAATTTTTGGTATGCATCCTTTACAACTCTTAGGAAGCCCTATAACATAATATTTAGTAAAACAATTCATAACCTTTTTAGTTTAACCTTTTTTAGAATTGTCTACTCACTTTTTTTTTTTTTCACTCTGACTCCGATTTCCTTTTCTTCACACCTGTCACACATCTTTCCTCCTACTCACTTCATCTGGTCAAACTTACCTTTCAGCGTCTTAGGCAACCTCTAGGGGTCCTGAGAAAATGATAATGACAAGCAGCAGTACTGGGGAAAGAGACAGGCAGAACTGGCCCCACTGATTTTATTAACAGTAGCTGGTGTCTAATGTATTACAAACACTGCGTTGTTACGATTTACCTTTACCACCAGCCCGTGAGGTAGGCAAAGCATCTATCATCACCGTCATCATCAACACCATCATCATCGACACCATCACCACCTTACAGATGAAAACCCTGAGGTTCCATAGCATCCGGCAGAACTGCGATGAGATAAATGCAGGCTCCTGAATCCAAACCTGAACTCTTTCCTCTGAGCTGATGGCTCCATGATGGCAGCAGGGCCAGAACACATGGCTATGGGTGTCACCGACATCAGCAATGAGATGGCTGCACCTTGGCTTGGGAGTGCCCTGTATGCAAAATGCTCTCCTAGACACTATAGGAAAGGCCAAGGTCAACAGTCTGATTTGGGGACCTTACATGTCAAATTCCCTGGGGCCTGGAGCACGATCACGTGTTCCGTGTATTTCTTTTCAGAAGGGGTTTTTGATCTGCATTTAGAGAGAACAGTCTGAGACTATAGAGGGCAGAAGCATTTCAAGAAGAAGAAAGTCTCACTTAGGTTTCTGTTTGTTTGTTTTCTCACGCCAGCTGGACATGAGAAATAAAGCAGTGGGGGAGGGAAAGCAAGGGTGGACTTTCATGGGGGGGGCAGGGCTGCATCTCCATGATCAGCATTTCCATTATCCTCATCAAATACTCCGTAGCAGTCAGACTCTGGGTTCTGTCCTTCACACTCATTTTCTAGATTAATATTCATGTCAGTCCTAGGAGGTATTAGTGCTGTCATCTTAGGGATAAGGAAATTGAAGCAACAAAGACCACGATATTTGCTAATGGTCACACAGCTAGTAAGAAGCGTATCTGTGGTTTACCTTGATTTCTTTAAACTTAGAGCTCAAATATTGGAGGACTACAGCTAATGTTTCTAATACATCACCTGCATCCAGGTGCCCTGTCACATGTCCATCTTCCTTGACTCCACCTCTCAAATCAGAATCTCTGGGGATGGGCTCCAGGCATCTGGATGCTAAGACATGACTCCAGTTATTCTGATAAACACTGAAGAAAGGAAACCGCTACGTGGGTGATTTGGCCGCTTACTGCACATACACTGGAGTTTAGGTTTGACATGAGAGGCAGCTGAGAAAGAAAATTAATTAGTCAGAGGAAGATATGGCATTATATTATAGAGGAGAAAAAAATACCCAAATTAGGAATTTTAAGATCTTTTAAGATCATAAAGAATCTTGTATTAAATAATGGGGTCATCTTAACCTCTTTAAATTTGTACCCTTATCAATTAAAAAAAATCCTGTTCAGCCTACCTCAGTAGAATTGTTGTGAAAATATGATGAGAAAATAAATGTTATTAGTTCTGAAAAGCAAAGGCCTATAGCCACAATGAAGTTATGATGAAAATAATGTCCCAAGTGTTCAGTCTTAAGGCTTTGAATAACACAGTTTGTTAAAGAAGAGGTAAGGTTTCCTTCTCCATTATGCAGGTGAGTCAGAGACCATGCAAGGTCGAGAGCCTGAAAATGAACAAGGTGAAATATGATTAGGAAGACACTCCAGAGAACTGGCAGACCTATATGATGTTTGCAATAAAGGAGGTAGAGGAAAAGACAGGAGAGCCTTCTTCTAGAGGTTCTAGGTGAGAATGGGGTGCTTGGGTTTAAACAGGAAATTGGTACCAGGTGATGTATGGAGGGATTGAGTATAGAAGGCAGTCAAGGTCATTGGAACATGAGGAAGAGCAGAGAAAATGGTATTCAGAGTCATTTACTTAGTTTTTCACTCATTCATCAGATATTCATTGGGCATTTCAATGGTCTCACTCTAGATATGCTAGGGTTCTGGAGAGGAATGAGAGAGTCCCTGCCTTCTAGGGGTGCATGGTCTGGGTGGGGTGGAGCTGGTGGTAAAAGTGAGTAATTCCAAGAGGTAAACGAAGTGCTTTTCCAGGGTTGGCGCTGCTGGGAAAGGAGGAACTGAAGTCGCCGGAAGGGTGGGTGGAGGGGGGAATTAGAGCGCCCCCTAGAGGGAGGATTTGCCTGGGAAAACCCTCCCTTGGCGCCCTTAATCTCAGACTCATTCAGTTTCACCCAAATTCCACAGCTGAAGGTAGAGGACGTGCTATCGTTCCCTCCATGTCTGTGATTTCACTGAAGGATAGTCATCTCATATCTCAGTAGAAAAAGTGGAAGAAGTGGGAATAAAAGGTGAGAGATACAGAATGCTATTTGTGCCTTACAATGATGTTTTGGTTTTTATTAAGCACAATTCTTAGAATTAAGAGCCCAAGTGTCAGTTACTATGTCTTACTTCATTCAAGGTTAATATGTAACAGTAGATTTTTTTCACTAATTATGACGTTTCAGAATCTAAGAACTCTGCTTTTAGGAAACTCATTATGATGATGTTTTTATTTGAAATGGCACTTTATCTAAACCTACTATGAAGAAATGGCTCCAAAATAAAGCCCAGTAGAAAAAATTAGATTATTTCTCAAAATATCTAAAGCATGAACTATTCACTGTATTCCCTGCTTACTTTGAAGAAATAGGGATTTGTCGTGAATATGATCTACATCGTCAAATCTGCAATATTACCAAAATTATAATGCCCTCTGATAATGTTACATTATAGTTATCCTTCTAAACCACAGAAATCTTAACTTGTCACTTACCAAATACTAAAATAGGGAGGAACAAAAGGCTTGTTATATTTGACAACCTAGAAAGATCGTATGACACCTATGCCATGTGAACAATTATGCCACATACAAGACTGGCAAGAAGTGCATGGGAAAATGGCCCAGTGGATGGAAAATTGAAAGGGCCATAAACATCAAGAATGGAGAACTTTCCAAAGTGAGGCTGTGGCCCAAATTCCACTCAGGCCAATTGACTCTGGAAGGAAAAAAGCTGGCCCAGCTTGTAAAGAGAAGCTCCATACCCGAATATTATCTTTCCCCAGGGCAATGACATGGTTTTGTGTCAAAAGGAAACAAAAGTTCTCTGATTATTCATTAAAACTGCAGCCAAAAGAGACAACATTCATCACCCTTAGAGAAGCTCCACTCAGCATCCAAACAAGGGCCGCTGGGAGGCCTGACTCACCTGATGCTTAAAGGTGAGCATCTCTTTAAACGGGACTGACCTGCACTCGGGTGTAAAGCAGCTTGCTCCCTGGTCACGCTGGGTGGTCTCGGTTTGGGTATGACCTTTAGGAGGGAAGTCAAGGACAGCCATCCTATTCACTATGTCACCATATTAAAAAGTGTAAGTGTTGGCAGAACTGGAATTTATAATCTGAATTCTAACTACTGGCCCTCAATCCACCATTAACTCATACACCATTTCGAACAAACGACCCAAACTCAGTCTCCTAAGAAAATTTTGAATAGTAATAAAATAGCACATGGCAAATAAGAATATGATCAGAATTCACATGAGAATGTCATTTAAGTAAGAAAGCAAGAGTATCTTCAAAAGGAAAAAAATATTTAAACCCCAAACACTTAATTTCTAAGATGATTTTATTGATAAAAGTGATTAAATTATTTGGGGACGTTATTTCTCTCAAGTTATTTCCAATGATCAGGTTCTGTGAAAATTCAAACCAGGCCACTAGCTTTTCTAGAGTAAAAACATCAAAAATGTTCACTAAAAAATGTGGGTTCTGCCACATATTGCTATATGTGAAGACTAAATAGGTACATGGAAATTTTCAATAAATCAGTAAATTTATTATACCCAATACCATGAAAAGAGGTCTAGGAAACCACAAAGTTATGTATTATAAACATAATATATTGTACTATAAATATTTTAAATATATGTTATCCTCCTCATTCTATATAATACCCCGTCGAAAAGTCAGATAATAAAAAGTCACATATTAACTGTAGTTTCTTTTCTCTCACACTCTAGCTTTGAAAATATAACACATTTGTACCGACAAGCAAACATCTGGAAAACAGCACCTCAAGTATGGCTTCAGGTGGGTGTTCCTTATAGAGGCCTTTCCCTAAATGATTAAAGAAACAATGTCCTAAAAGAGGCCTGGGAACAGGAGGAGAGGAAAGATCAACTGCACAGATTTAGAGTACTATTAGAAAATTAAAAGCACCAAAGTTTCTTAAAGCACAAAATAATGGTATTAGAGGTTTTTTTCACAACATAATTTTTCAAAAGCCCATCCTCTAATTTAAGTGAGAAAGTACGAATATTGCCACTCTAAAATAACTCATGGCCCAAAGGGAGGAAAAAAGAAAATATCCACTCTAATTTTCTTTGAATTTAACTGGCCTATAAATTGTTTTTAATGATTTGGTCTTTAGAATGCCTAATTCACTTAGAAAGGAACATAATGAAGATGGAAAATAGAAGCTTTATTTTCTACGCTGGGAGACACCTCTTTTGTTTCACTCCCATTTTTCCTTTCAATATTTCAAATATCAGTTCATCCCCAGATGATCAAGGGGCTTAAAAGAGCTTTACTGTTTCGTCAACTCCACCTTTGCCTGAGATCATGAAATTGCTTCGTTATATTATTAGTTCGAAAGCTCCTCTTGATAGTTCCTGGATCTCCTCCCAGGCCCTTCCCTCCAACACACACCCGTAGGTCACCTTTCTCAAGTTGTTAAAGCAAAATGCCTAAATAACCCTCCAGATGAAAACAAAGGATGCCAAAAGACTGGAACTTTGATTTCTCTCGAACTCTTCATTCTCCCCAACCATCACCTCCCCCCACCACATGCCACCCCTACTTTTTCAATGTATCCCCCAGACGTACAGAGCGGCTGTTAACAGAGGTAGGGGTGAGTTAACAGAAGTGTAGATAAACTCAGTGTGTGTTCTGGTGTTCCTGCGTGTTGTGTTAAAGAAAAAGGTGTGTGTGTGTGTTGAAGAGAGAGCAAGTTTTATGTTCTGTGTGTTAAGTAGAGAAGGGAAGGAGTTGAATACATTCCTCTCTTTAAAATATTTTAACTCATTAGAAACATCAACTCAGAAACTAAGAATCTAGCAGATGGGTAATTAAGATACCCTAGCTTGATGTGGGTGAAATAAAAAGCTCAAGGGTCTCTGTACAGGGCAGTTCTTAAAATTATTCAAATGAGCAATGGGATTCAAGGTGTGTCTTTTAAACTTTGGACGTAACCATCTCTAGAACCATTCCCGGGCTGGCAGGCAGGACAAGGAGTGCCCGGATGCTCTGCGAGGGACCCGCAAGGTCAGCTCGCACTGGGAGGCCCAAGCCCCCACTTGGTACCTAGCAATGCCAGCTAAGACGCATCAGCTGGCAAGCCCTGGGGCAATCCGGCAAGCAGGGGAAGGATGGGAAAATGAACCCCGCTTGCTCAGGCGGCCTTTCTCTCTCTTCTCTACCCAGCCACAGACACACCTACTAACTCAGGTTTTACAAAGAGCAAAGCCCCTGCGTGTTCTGCATTCCGCTGCAGGCAGGAACACAGTCCAAATGTGCACATAACATCAGAAAAGCTTCTTTCCTTCCACCCAGCTATGGGCACCCTGACCGTCCTGGCCAGACGCCCCCAAAATATGCCTCTGGAGCAAATCTGTTTGGAAAGCAGCCGCACCAGCAAAGACACCCGCAGCTCCTCTCCCACTCCTACCACGATCTTCCGCGGGCGCCCGGAAAAGTGGCGGAGGATGAAGGGGAAGTCGATCGGAGACCCCTCGGAGGAACCGCGCATTCCCTTCCACTTACTCGGAGTTGCAAACGTGCCGCGTGCGCTCAGGCTGCCTTTGTTGGTCGGGGCGAGGTTTTTCTGCCCGGAGTCCAGGTACCCCAGTCACTGCTGCTCGCGGCCGCGCCTGCTCCCTGCCGCCGGCACGCACGGTGACTCACTGGTCTCTTTCTTCCCCTCTCCCCACTTTGGCTTTTCCTCTGCTCTGCGGCTCCCTTGGCGGGATTTTCGGACTGGAAGGCGGGGAACCAGACAGATCCTGCCTCGGAGTGGAGCACGCCCTGCCGGGGAGGGGACGGAACGGAAATGGAGAATGGGAGGGAGGAGAGGGGCTGGCGGGGAGAATACGAGGGCTGGGCGAGGGGGGAGCGCGCCCTTCCCTCGAGAGCTGATTGGGAAACTTATTAAAAGCAGGGTTCACCAGGGGCAGTATCTCCCCCCCACCCCCGCGCCAGCACGCGGATTTGAACCCAGAGGCCAGAGGATGAAGCACTGTTTCGTTTTTTTGCAGAGACAGATGCAATATCTCTTTCCCAAACTTTGTGCATGACCTCTTCTTTAGGTGGGTGCGTACCCCAGTTCATCAAGTAGCGCATCTTAAATGGACCATTGATGGCATCTTAAACTACAGTTTGGGCCCCCGGCGATTCTTTGTAAATGATATTCAGGGTGGAAAAGCAGTCTTCCGGACCGGGCTCGCATTTGTCCCCACGCCTATCGCCCTCCCCCCGCACAGCTTCGGTCACTTCAGCTGTCAGTCCCATCCCACCTGCGCGTGACCACATGTGCAAAGGACTTTTCTGCGCTTGTCACAGACTGACAGATGTCTGAAAGTTCCCAATTAAATGCCACTTTCCTTTAGGGGGCTCTTTCCTTTTCTGGCTTCCTTGGTGCATTTAGTGACCTATTTAGTGACATGCCTTTGACACCCAAGAATTTAGGGGATTAACGAACGTAGCTCGAACTCCGAGGTTTGTAAAACTCAGAGGCTGGGCTTCCGTGTCTTTCTGGAATTACATTTTTCTTCGAATGAGGAAAGAAGCTAAGATAATATACCTAGGATTGTTCAAGTAACACATAGATGAGTATCTGTGATGTAGATGAAAGTATTGCGCAAAAATGATTACGTATAAAACAAATTTACCCAAACATCCTCAAAAAGGAAATTTTGAGGTTCTCCTCCGCTCATCTGTTTTTTCCTTCTCTTCGTCTCGCTTCTTTTACTTCCTTGCAGCTTATTAAGGTAACATCCTTTTAATTCAGTTTGATAAATATCTATTAAGTGCCTTATATAACTCTTTTTATTAATTTTTATTGGAGTATATATAGTTGCTTTACAATGTTGTGTTAGTTTCTGCTGCACAGCAAAGTGAATTAGTTATATATATATATATATATATATATATATATATATATAAACCCCCCTCTTTTTTAGATTTCCTTCCCATTTAGGTCACCACAGAGCACTGAGCAGAGTTCCCTGTGCTATACAGTAGGTTCTCATTAGTTATACATAGTAGTGTATATATGTCAATCCCCATCTCCCAATTCATTCCACCCCCCCTCCCTGCTTGGTTTCCATAAGTTTGTTCTCTACATCTGTGTCTCTATTTCTGCTTTGCAAATAAGTTCATCTGTACCATTTTTCTAGATTCCACATATAAGCAATAGTATACCATATTTGTTTTCCTCTTCCTGACTTACTTCACTCTGTATGACAGTCTCTAGGTCTATCCATGTCTCTGCAAATGGCACTATTTCGTTCCTTTTTATTGCTGAGTAATGTTCCATTGTATATATGTACCACATCTTCTTTATCCACTCCTCTGTTGATGGACATTTAGGTTGCTTCCACGTCCTGGCTATTGTAAATAGTGCTGCAATGAACACTGGGGTGCATATATCTTTTTGGATTATGGTTTTCTCTGGGCATTTGCCCAGGAGTGGTATTGCAGGGTCATACAGTAGTTCTATTTTTAGTTTTTTGAGGAACCTCCATACTGTTCTCCATAGTGGCTGCACCAATTTACATTCCCACTGACAGTGTAGGAGCATTCCCTTTTCTCCACACCTTCTCCAGCATTTACTGTTTGTAGATTTTTTTGATGATGGCCTAAGTGCCTTATATAACTCTTAAAATTTACACGTACTTTGAACTCAACCTAAACCCCAAAATAAGAAGCATTGTTTTGTAGGAAGTAGTTCTTAGGGACTTAGGGACTCTGACAGCTGTGTAGACAAGTGTACCATGGAGGAGCTGGGTGGGGACGAAGAGCTGTCTCTACAAGCAGTGCTTTGAATCAGTCAATCAATCCATCCATTTTTTCAAAAGCAGAGGCATCAGAAATTCACTTACACACCTCTAGTCTATCCCCATAACCAAACTCTCCGTACACCTGCCACACGTCATCCTCAAATGAAATAAATGACTAAGGAACTATCTTCCTTCTATACACAGACTTCCTGTTGCCTGTTTCCCTTTTGTGATTCCCTTTTACCCAGTGAAATACAGCAATGTTTGTTTTAATCTGATTTTACCTGTATAAATTGTGGAGGAAGGGACATTATCACTTTTTATTATTATTTTTCCCAGACCCTTTACTGAAAGAGACTTCTCCATATTCACTCTCACTCCATAGGGCTGAAATTTCCAGGCTATTAAACAAGGAGTTATCCATTTTCTCTACCTTCTTAAACATTATCTTAACATCTACAAATGTGACATGTTGCTACCAGTTATTATGGTGTTTATCTATAGGGTTGATAAAGTAAGCATGAGATCCCCATGATTTCCGCTCCATTACATGTTATATCAAAAATATAACCCTTTATTCAAATAGGAACATATGAAAATTATTTATATAAGTGGTTCTCAACCAGGAGCAATTTTGCCTTCAAGTGAACGTTTGACAGTGACACAGCTTAGGGGAGGGGTTGTTACTGGTATGTAGTGAGTAGATGCTGCACAGGACAGCTCCCACAGCAAAGAATTATTTGGCCTGAAATGTTAATAGAGCTGACATTGAGAAACCCTGACAAACATTATTAACCATTGCATTTTTTTAATTTAAAAATTTTTTATTTATTTTTACTTTTTTATTGTGGTAAAATACACAATGATTTTTAAGTGTACAGCACTCTGGCATTATGTACACTCACATTGTTCTACGATCATCACCACCATGCTTCCCAGGCTCTTAATTAGAGATTATAGTGGTTGGAAGGGGCCATAATTACCATTTTTAACCACTGTATTTTAAAAATATAAAGGAAGATTAAAGAGAGTTTCTTTTTAAGAAATAGAATTCTATGAGATTGATATTAGCCCAGCACGTACATCAAAGTTTAAGAAGAAGATGTTTTCTAATGCACTCTAAAATGTGCAACTTCAAATCCAAACTTCTTCCTGTGTCACAGTCATGGGTCTGTTGATCTAAGATTTCAAGTCATTTCATTTATTTAGCTGACATTCTCTGAGCCCTTAAGTTTTTGAGTGCATAGAGCCATGGACAAAAACAGATGAAAATCCCTACTCTCATACAGCTTACATTTTTGCTTATATAAATAAAGAAAAAAATGAAATTAATTAAGGAATGAAATTTTTTTTTTAAGGATGTGATAAGTGCCATGGAAAAAAAGACCGTGAAGGAAGATGAAATCATCAATTTGGGGGAGGAAAAACTTTCTGCGGCGAGACGTGAGTGAAGACTTAAAAGAGGTGAGGGAGCTGAGTAAGCAAATATTGGGGAGAAGGACCTCCAGACAAAGGTCAGCAAATTCAAAGGTCTGACTTTGCCGGGTGTGATAGAGGACCCGCGGGGAGGTCACTGGGGCAGGAACGTAGTGCATGGAGGTGAGGAAAGCAACAGGCCAGCTCATGCAAGGCCTGTGTCCACCGCAAGGACACAGGAATTCCACTTTTAGTCTGAATGAGGTGGGAAGCCGTGAAGAGTGACAGAACGGGACTCTGGGCCAACAGGGTGTCTCTGCTGTGTTGGACAGACCACATGAGGGCACAGGTGGAAGCCGAGACCCCAGTTAGGAGGCCGCAGCAGCAATCCACTGTCCAGACTTCTTCCGCGTGTCCCTGTTTCTCGTGAAGGATAACTAACCCCAAACTTACCCTTTCATACTTTCTCTGCCCCCAAAAGCGCCTGTCAGCAGTCACCTTGGTTTGCTCCTGCCAGTTCCCAGCCTCTCCAGGGGTGATTAATGAGCCCCCTGCATGGGTGTTACCAGGCTAAAATATAACGAAATGCAAGATGATTTGAAGTCATAGAAATTATAACATGTCCTAAGGGTGTGTTGAAAATGAGGCCGCTGATTCTGCAGTGACAAGTACAAGGAGAAGTGTGATCAGCATGAAGTTACAAAATGTGAAGGAACCTGCTGAAAAATTGGCCAGCGTGTCCCCTGGATTGCCTGCTTGGCAGGACGTTTAGATTCTTGATTACCACCCTGAGTTCTTCAATATGGCTGGAACGCACAAAGACAATTCGTCATGCCCTCAGTTTGACAGAAGTCCCACTAATACATTTCTCATCCTCTCTCTGGAATACTTGAAAGGTAATTTTTTAAAAAAACCTTTTATTTTTTGTCCCCTGCAACTATATACAAAACTTCCTTCAATTTCAGGTAATTTTTTTAAATGATTTTGCTGTTTTTTGATAAGAAAACAGAAAACTCAACTAAGAAGGGCTTAAGCAATTCAGGAATTTATCTCACAAACAACACAGGTTGGTAGACAGTGTTTTAAAGTCTTCAAGGACCCAGGTCTTTCCATCTTTTGACGCTGCATCTCCAGTTTGTGAACCAAGTCTCTTCAATGTGGGGTCAGGGAGCTTCAGGCATATGTGGCTTACGATAAAGAAAGCCCAAACTCCAGTGGAGAATAGACTCCAAGTCACACAGCCATAGACTCTGCCAGCAAAAGGAAAAGGTGGAAAGCATTTGGGAAGCAACCCACAATGCCTGCTAGAATTTCTCCCTGAAATTTTATAAATGTGCGCTTTATCACTCAGTCTCTTATGAATCTGAGTAGCTTGACTCAAGCCCCTGAATCTTGTCTTTCTTGTCAGGAACTGCTAAAAATCAAGGTTCTAAACTGGCAAAGCTGAGGAGCAGGACTTGGGCAGTGGCCTCCCCCAGACTCATCCAGAAAATCAAGCCTGAAACACACAAAGGAGCTTGATCACACGTTACAAGAAAATAAAATCTACAGACCAATATCCGTCATGAGCATGGATGAAGAAGTCCTTAACGAATATCATCAAATCAATACTAGTAATGTAGAAAAAAATATAATACTGCACATAAATTGGATGATTATCCATGGAATGCAAGTTTGGTTTTACACGTGAAAATCAAACAATAGAATTCACCATTTTAACAGATTAACTAGAGAAACAAAAGGAACACATTAAATATACAGGAAAAGCATTTGAAAAAATTCAACACCCATTCATGATAACAATTCTCCACAACTTAAGAATGTAAACGAATATCGTTGTTCTGATAAGACATATCTGCAGAAAGCCTCCAGCTAATGTGATACTTAATAGTGAAAGTGAATGCTTTCCATCTAAGATTAGGAACAAGGCAGGAATGACCACTCTTACGACTTTTATTAGATATTGTATTGGAGACTTCAATCAGTAAAATAAAGCTAGAAAATGAAAGAAAAATAATGAAAAGGAAGAAGTACAATTGCCTTTATTCTCATATGACATGAGTATGTACATAGAAAATTGTCAGGAATGCACAGAAAAGCTTCTAGAACTAAAAAGTGTCTTTAGCTGGATACAAATTATAAAAATCAATTTTGTGTCTATATTCTAGCAATGAACAATTGGAAAATGAAATATTAAAAAGTACATATCAAAAGCATGAACTACTTTGTGGGATAAATTTAACAAAACATGTCAAAGGCGTATACAGTGCAAAACAACAAACATTTCTGATAAAAGTTATAGAACACCTAAAGAAATGGGAGAGATTCATTATGTTCATTGATTTGAAAATTTTAAATTGTTAGGATGAAATTCTCTCCATACTTTTTTTTTTTTTTTTTTTTTTTTTTTTTGGTATGCGGGCCTCTCACTGCTGTGGCCTCTCCCGTTGTGGAGCACAGGCTCCGGACGCGCAGGCCTAGCGGCCATGGCTCACGGGCCCAGTCGCTCCGCGGCATGTGGGATCCTCCCGGACCAGGGCACGAACCCGTGTCCCCTGCATCGGCAGGCGGACTCTCAACCACTGCGCCACCAGGGAAGCCCTCTCCATACTTTTTTATAGATTAAATGCCATCCAAACCCAATCCCAAGAGGCTTTTTTATAGAAATTGACAAAGTGATACCAAAATTCCTATGGCAGTGCAAAGGATCTCAAATTGGCAAAACATTTAAAAAATATTTTTAATTAAAAAACCTTGTTTCCTTGAAGTATAGTTGATTTATGATATTATTTTCAGGTGTACAACATACTGATTCAATATTTTTTAAGATTATACTCCTTTTAAAGTTATTATAAAATAATAGCTAAATTTCCCCATGCTGTACAATATGTCCTTGTTGCTTATTTATTTTATACATAGTAACTTGTATCTCTTAATCCCATACTCCTATCTCATCCCTCCCTTGCTCACTCTCTCCACTGCTAACCACTAGTTTGTTCTCTATATCTGTGAGTCTGTTTCTGTTTTGTTATATACGTTCTTTTGTTTTAGTTTTTAGATTCCGTATGCGTGATAATATGAAGTATTTGTCTTTCTCTGTCTTAGTTCAATAAGCATAGATCCACCTACATTGTTCCAAAGAGCAGAGCTTCATTCTTTTTTATGACTAAGTAGTATTCCATTGTGTGTGTGTGTGTGTGTGTGTGTGTGTGTGTGTGTGTGTGTGTGTGTGTATGCTACATCTTCTTTATTCATTCATCTTCTAATGGGCTCTTAGGTTACTTCCATATCTTGTAAATAATGCTGCTGTGAAAATTGGGGTGCATGTATCTTTTCAAATTAGTGTTTTAATTTTCTTTGGACATATACCCAGCAGTGGAATTGCTGGATCATACGGTAGTTCTATTTTTAGTCTTTTGAGGAACCTCCATACTGTTCTCCACAGTGGCTACACCAATCCCACCAACAGTGTACTGGGGGTCCCTTTTCTCCATATCCTCACCAACATTTGTTATTTGTAGACTTTTTGATGACAGCCGTTTTGACAAGTGTGAGGTGATATCTCATTGTGGTTTTTATTTGCATTTATCTGATAATTAGCGATGTTGAGCATTTCTTCATGTGCCTCTGGGCCATCTGTATATCTTCTTTGGAAAAATGTCTATCAAATAGGCAAAACATTTTTAGAAATAAAGAACAAATTGGGAAGACACACTGCTTGGTATCAAGTCTTACTGTAGAGTAAAAATAATCAAAATTATTGTTTAGTACTGGCATAAATATAGACTTATGGGTCAATGAAGAACAAAATCATCAATTCACAAATAGGCTCAAATGTATTTTGGTGGAGAAAAGATGGTCTTTCCAACAAATGGTCCTGAAAGAACTGGATATCCACATGGAAAGTAATAAACTTTGACACCATAGAGAAAAATTAACTCCAAATAGACCTAAATGTAAAAGCAAATGCTATAGAATGTCTACATAAATAGTAGGAGAAAATCTTCGTAACTCCGGAGTAGGCAAAGGTTTCATAGATTGGACATAAATAGCACGAACTATTATTGAAACATTGAGAAATTGCACTTCATCAAAATTAAAATTTTGCTCTTTGAAAGCCATCATAAAAATAATGAGGCAATCCTGACAATGAAAATAAATACAATTTTCCCTCAATATTTGCCGGAGAGATTTGTTCTATGACCCCCATGATACTAAAACCTACCCATGCTCAAGTCCCTTATATAAAGAGGCATAGTGCAGTTGGCCTTCTGTATCCATGGGTTCCACATCCTCAGATACAGGAGGGCCAGCTGTCTTCTCAAAATATGTGTCTGACAAAGATCGTGATCCAGGATATTAAAGATTCCATATAACTCAATAATCAGATGTCAGCCATCCTAATAAAAAATTGCCAAAAGATCTCAACAGACACATCACAAGATGAAATATGTAAATGCCAATAAGCATAGAAAGAAATGCTTAACATTGTTTGCCCTGTCAAGGAAATGCAAACTCAAACCCCAATGAGCTACTACTACTTACCTACTCAAAGAGCTAAATTAAAAATATTGACAATCCTAAGCATTGGTGGTAATATAAAAAGATACAACCAGTTTGGAAAACAGTTTGGCAGCTGTTAATAAATTTAATAAATTAAAAATACATCTATCATATGATCTAGACTTTTCACTCTTAGGTATTTACTCAAGTTTAATAAAAATATGTATCCCACACAAAATTTTGTATATAAATGTTCATAGCATTTTTATTCTTAATAGCCCCAAATTGAAAATCTGTCAGTTGTTGAATGTGTTAATAAAATATAGTAGATCCGTTCAATGAGATATTACTCAGCAATAAGAGAATAAACTACTGATACATGGCAACAACATGGATTAACTTCAAAAACATTACACCGAGCAAAACAAGCCAGACACTTGTGAGCATATACTGTATGATTATATTATATAAAATTCTAGAAAACCTAGCCTAATCTACATTGACAAAAAACAGATCAGTGTTGCCTGCAACTGCAATTCAGGTTGGGAGAGGTTGATAGAACCACCAAATAATCTATTGATGTGGTGACTGCATGGAAATATACATTTATTAAAAATCTTCAAACTGTACACTTAACATGAGTGCATTTTATTGTATATAACTAAAATTCTTAAATGGACCTCAAGAAATTTTTTTTTTTTTTTTTTTTTTTTTTTTTGCGGTACGCGGGCCTCCCACCATTGTGGCCTTTCCCGCCGCGGAGCCGGACGCGCAGGCTCAGCGGCCACGGCGCACGGGCCCAGCCGCTCCGCAGCACGCGGGATCCTCCCGGACCGGGGCACGAACCCGCGCCCTCCGCATCGGCAGGCGGACTCCCAAACAATGCACCGCCAGGGAAGCTCTCAAGAAAATTTTTTACAAAATCAAATAATGAGGTAGCTAGCTGTAGTGGTTAATGACATTGACTCTAGTCAGACTTCCTGGTTTCAAAGGCTGGGACTTTCACTTACTGGCTGTGTGATCTTTGGTAAGTTATTTAACCGCCCCCCGTGCCTTGGTTTACCATTTGAAAAATAAGGATAATAACAGTGCCTGCCTCTCAAGTTTGCAAAGAAAACTAAGCTTTTAAAATGTCTAGAACACTGCTGGGTTATTAATAAACATGATATCATCATTCGCTTAACTAATAAAGAACCTTTAAAATTACTACGTAAAAATCTGGGGCAGACACTGCATTATATTGGGACTAGATCCATGTGGAAAGGAAATAATATGAAGTAACAAGTCCTTTAAATATGTACTTTCCCTTACATAAAAGCTGTATCCTAAGACTCTCAAACGTAGACCACCTTAAGAAATCAGTTTTTCTCTGCTCATTTCCCAAATTCGATTGCTAACCCCTATTATTAACAGATATTTTGTTGATAGTCAACAAAGAAGGATGTCTGCAGTGTGTAGGTGCCTGACTAGTCAACCCTCAGATTCTGCGTCAACACCAGCTCATCTAGGCAGCACTTATGCTGGGGATACACAAAGACAAAGCAACATGTGAAGACATGTGCCCTGTCCTCAAAGAGATTACGCATATGGCATTACTGACAAATGTGTATGAGTTTATAATGAAGGGTTGTTTCCTCAGTTCAGAGGAAAAAGCATCCACAGCAAAAGTCAGGAAAAATTAAAGAACACTTAATAGAAATGGAAAATTTTATACCGGTTTTGAAGAATGGGTTTTATGAGTCAAGTCAGAGATGGCAATTATTCTAGCCAGGGAAGCCCATGAAGTCCAGAAAAAATGCTGGGTATGGCTTGTGGGCAATTTTGGCTGAAGCAGAGGCCAGATCTGGGAGCAAACTTGAATTGGAGTGAAGGTCACTTTGGGGCAGATCTTGAGTCTGCCTTTATTGTCAACCCTGCAGAGACACGGCGGTGTCTGAAACAGATTGACATGGTGCAAGCAGTATTTAGGAAGATTAATTTGGCAGATGTGTAAAGCATGGAGACAGACTAAAAGAAAATCCTTTAAGAACTTGTCACCTTGTCAGTCTTTGATTCAATAATCCAAACTTTTACAGTGCAGGTAAAATGTATTTGATTGACATCATCTAAAGTTTGGCCCTTAATAATGTGCTTCATTTCTCATCGTCTCCAATATCCATTTCTACTGTAGCCAGGTAACTCTCCCCAGCAGCCTCTGTACATAGCATGCTTCTTTGCGCCTCATAGTTTCTTGTTATTTTTCTGGACTGTTAAGGTCTTCCCTGCTCTACTGCATTTACCCAAAGCCTATTCTTCAGTCAAGTTCCTCCCGCACCATGAAGAGTTTCCAGGTTTACACAGTGGCAATGAACTGCTCTATCACCTCCAACACCTCTCTCAAAGCTCATTGTTTAAAAAAAACAAAAACAGAAACAGTGAGTTGTCATTTGGAAGGAATGCAGACTCAAGAATACTGGGTTAAAAATGAGCAGAATCAGATTCCCTTGATCTGTTGCTAGTTAGTTTTCTGACGTTGGATAAACCACCAATGGCTCTTGACCTTCATATTCTTCTCTTTACAATATAGTAGAACAAGTCATCTAAGATCCTGCTATTCTGAGTATGGGATTGGATATTTTATTATATTATTATATAATTGGATATTTATTATTATAATTTTAGGAATTTGGAAGTCCATAGTTAACATGTCTCTTTTTCTGAACAAAATCCATCTTTCTTTTCATTTTCCCTCTTAAATATTGCCATCTTCAAGTGCTACAGCAAATCCACTTTCTTTATTTTTTTTTAATTTTTTATTTTTTTTAACATCTTTATTTGAGTATAACTGTTTTACAATAGTGTGTTAGTTTCTCTTTTACAACAAAGTGAATCAGTTATACATATACATATGTTCCCATAACTCTTCCCTCTTTTGTCACCCTCCCTCCCACCCTCCCTATCCCACCCCTCTAGGTGGTCACTAAGTACAGAGGTGAACTCCCTGTGCTATGCTGTAGCTTCCCACTAGCTATCTAATTTACATTTGGTAGTGTGTATATGTCCCTGCCACTCTCTCACATCGTCACAGCTTACCCTTCCCCCTCCCCATATCCTCAAGTCCATGCTCTAGTAGGTCTGTGATTTATTCCCATCCTACCACTAATCTCTTCATGACATTTTTTTTTTTTTTTAGATTCCATATATATGTGTTAGCATATGGTATTTGTTTTTGTCCTTCTGACTTACTTCACTCTGTATAACAGATTCCAGGTCTATCCACGTCATTACAAATAACTCAGTTTCATTTCTTTTTATGGCTGAGTAATATTCCATTGTATATATGTGCCACATCTTCCTTATCCATTCATCTGTTGATGGACACTTAGGTTGCTTCCATGTCCTGGCTATCGTAAATAGAGCTGCAATAAACATTTTGGTACATGACTCTTTTTGAATTATGGTTTTCTCAGGGTATATGCCCAGTAGTGGGATTGCTGGGTCATATGGTAGTTCTATTTGTAGTTTTTTAAGGAACCTCCATACTGTTCTCCATAGTGGCTGTATCATTTTACATTCCCACCAGCAGTGCAAGAGTGTTCCCTTTTCTCCACACCCTCTCCAGCATTTATTGTTTCTAGAGTTTTTGATGATGGCCAATCTGGCTGGTGTGAGATGATATCTCATTGTAGTTTTGATTTGCATTTCTCTAATGATTAATGATGTTGAGCATTCTTTCATGTGTTTGTTGGCTATCTGTATATCTTCTTTGGAGAAATGTCTATTTAGTTCTTCTGCCCATTTTTGGATTGGGCTGTTTGTTTTTTTGTTATTGAGCTGCATGAGTTGCTTATAAATTTTGGATATTAATCCTTTGTCAGTTGCTTCATTTGCAAATATTTTCTCCCATTCTGAGGGTTGTCTTTTGGTCTTGTTTATGGTATCCTTTGCTGTGCAAAAGCTTTTAAGTTTCATTAGATCCCATTTGTTTATTTTTGTTTTTATTTCCATTTCTCTAGGAGATGGGTCAAAAAGGATCTTGCTGTGATTGATGTCATAGAGTGTTCTGCCTATGTTTTCCTCTAAGAGTTTGATAGTGTCTGGCCTTACATTTAGGTCTTTAACCCATTTTGAGTTTATTTTTGTGTATGGTGTTAGGGAGTGTTCTAATTTCATACTTCTACAGGTAGCTGTCCAGTTTTCCCAGCACCACTTATTGAAGAGGCTGTCTTTTCTCCACTGTGTTTCCTTCCCTCCTTTATCAAAGATAAGGTGACCATATGTGTGTGGGTTTATCTCTGGGCTTTCTATCCTGTTCCATTGATCTATATTTCTGTTTTTGTGCCAGTACCATACTGTCTTGATTACTGTGGCCTTGTAGTATAGTCTGAAGTCAGGGAGCCTGATTCCTCCAGCTCCATTTTTCGTTCTCAAGATTGCTTTGGCTATTCGGGGTCTTTTGTGTTTCCATACAAATTGTGAAATTCTTTTTTCTAGTTCTGTAAAAAATGCCAGTGGCAATTTGATAGGGATTGCATTGAATCTGTATATTGCTTTGGGTAATACAGTCATTTTCACTATGTTGATTCTTCCAATCCAAGAACATGGTATATTTCTCCACCTATTTGTATCATCTTTAATTTCTTTCATCAGTGTCTTATAGTTTTCTGCATACAAGTCTTTTGTCTCCTTAGGTAGGTTTATTCCTAGATATTTTATTCTTTTTGTTGCAATGGTAAATGGGAGTGTTTTCTTAATTTCATTCTCAGATTTTTCATCATTAGTGTATAAGAATGCCAGAGATTTCTGTGCATTAACTTTGTATCCTGCTACTTTACCAAATTCATTGATTAGTTCTAGTAGTTTTCTGGTAGCATCCTTAGTATTCTGTATGTATAGTATCATGTCATCTGCAAACAGTGACAGCTTTACTTCTTCTTTTCCTATTTGGATTCCTTTTATTTCTTTATTTTCTCTAATTGCTGTGGCTAGAACTTCCAAAACTAGGTTGAATAAGAGTGGTGAGAGTGGGCAACCTTGTCTTGTTCCTGATCTTAGTGGAAATGGTTTCAGTTTTTCACCATTGAGAACAATGCTGGCTGTGGGTTTGTCATATATTGCCTTTATTATATTGAGGAAAGTTCCCTCTATGCCTACTTTCTGCAGGGTTTTTATCATAAATGGGTGTTGAATTTTGTCAAAAGCTTTCTCTGCATCTATTGAGATGATCATATGGTTTTTCTCCTTCAGTTTGTTGATATGGTGTATCACGTTGATTGATTTGCGTATATTGAAGAATCCTTGCATTCCTGGGATAAACCCCACTTGATCATGGTGTATGAGCCTTTTAATGTGCTGTTGGATTCTGTTTGCTAGTATTTTGTTGAGGATTTTTGCATCTATGTTCATCAGTGATATTGGCCTATAGTTTTCTTTCTTTGTGACGTCTTTGTCTGGTCTTGGTATCAGGGTGATGGTGGCCTCGTAGAATGAGTTTGGGAGTGTTCCTACCTCTGCTATCTTTTGCAAGAGTTTCAGAAGGATAGGTGTTAGCTCTTCTCTAAATGTTTGATAGAATTCTCCTGTGAAGCCATCTGGTCCTGGGCTTTTGTTTGTTGGAAGATTTTTAATCACAGTTTCAATTTCAGTGCTTGTTCCACTTTCTTTAAATACTGTAAGTTTTACAAAGTCTTTCCCATATATTTTCGCATTTGATGCATATCAGGAACCCATAAGTATAGATATATTACGCTGTCAGAGCTGAGGAAGCAGAAGTTTAATCCTCTGATGAAGATGGTGACAGCTTTTCACAGAGGCATTTCTCTCTTGTCTAGGGTCCTTTCCCCACTCCCTGCCCCGCTTCTGTCTGCCTGTCTGTCTGTCTGTCTCTCACTGACTCCCTCTACCACTTCCAGAAAATGTACATATTTTATACTTGAGATGAACAAATTTCTCACTACTGGCAGTTCTGCAATATACTGAAAAGGAGCAAGGTTATTCCCGTGCGCTCAGCTGAGACCCTCCTTCAGACATTAGTATTTCCTTTCTTGTATCAGAAGATTTTTTTAGGGGAATCAGGCAAAGGGATGTGAGCCTGAGTCATCCTGTTCGGATATGTTGGGGCTCTGTGGTTTATTTTAAGATCAGTTGTTATTTAGTAATTCATGGCCCTAGTTTTATTTTGGAAATGACTTTTCATTTCCATTGGGCATGAATATTTTAGCCAAGATTATTATTATTTGAGACCAAAGTTTAGCTTGTGGAAGTCAGCAAAACATTTTCTAAGACTCAAGAAGAAAGTGGCTCTAGGACATTAGTACAGATGGTCTGCAAAGCATCTACCACACACCTACACACAAATACACAATCACACACACACATAAGGAAGGAATCAAAGGAAACCTGTCAACAAATGTTATATTACATATAACCTTTTGGCAAAGGGTACACACGCACACACATCTAGAAATGAAAGGAAATGTGCCCACAAATTATGTTTACCAAAATTGCTCCTTGAGATGAAATTTCAGAATAGTTATTTGTTCATTAGAGAGAAAGAGAAGGAGAGGGAAAGGGCGAGGGAGAAGCAAAAGAAGCCTGGAGATACTGAATACCTTGTTTGTCCAAGGCTAACTTGCAGTAATTTATGCGTATAAAGCAATATTTCTTTCAAGGATACACCAAACTATCCATTTCCTGCTAAATGTGCATAAAGAAATAGATGCGGATGTTGGATAACTGAGTTGGAAATGGAAATGTCCTTCTTATTCCTGGGGTACAAGAGCTCAGAGTTTGCAGCATTTCTGCTTCTGCTGTCTCCCCCCGCCCCCGCACGGGTTTGGGTTGTGCATGAAAAGGGAGATTCTGTGACTAATATCAATGAGACAAAGAAATGAAAGCTCTCTAATCCCTGGGCCAGGCGCCAGCCGTCCCACTGTACGGGGCCATTGGCCAGAAATCCCACTGTATGCTGGGCCCCAAGCCAACCACGATTGGATACAATGAGTTTCACAGCCACTTTTTCAGAGCTGACAGCAAATGTCGGGGCACCAACAGCCTTTGATAAGAGCTCCAACTTTCTCTCTAACATTTCTACCCAATAATACTAAAGCTTTTTTTAATTTATAAAGCGGTACTCTCTTGAAGATTGCTTAGTGCTTTTAGAGACACAAACTCATTCATCTCAATGCTTATAGTGAGAAAGGGTGGGGCTGGTGGCCAAGACTGGGAAATCAATATTCTCTTCCTGTTGAGAAAGAGAGAGAGGGAGAGAGAGAGAGAGAAAGAGAGAAATAGGCATATTACTTTGTGCAACAGTTCATTCTGTTATTGACATTTCTAGACAATATCTCACATGAATATTCTTCCTTAAGTTAAGTGTGTGTATCATGAGCTAACTAATAATACTTGCTGTGTGATTCCTAATGAGTTGTTTACTTAAAATGTCTTCTCTCTTCTTAAGACTGGGGGCTTTTGAAAGGCCAAACACATACACAAACCAGTTAATACGGGCACCTCTCATTGAACTTTCTGGCTGTTTCAGATTTAAATATTGATTTCTTTCTTTTGCTCTCTCTGTCTCTTCACAATGGCAGCAGCTGTCAGGAAGTTGGGAACTTCATGCCAAGAAAGCACCCAAGAGAATATGAACACCATTAAAATATTTCTTACCTTTTACTTTATTGTTCTGAAAAGCTCTTGAGTAGCTAGCTGAATATTGGGTGACCAAGAAGGGCTGCTCCTCCACAGAGGAAACGTGGGATCTGATTTCCATTAGAGATTCTGAATTATTTAGTGGGAATTGAGTGCCCCAATCAGCTGCTTTCTGAGTGGTTGCCTCTAGGCATCCGTTCACATTCACTGTGCCTTGAGGTCTTCTTCTCTTGAAAACAGAGTATGCACAATTTGAAACTTGTTCATTTTTATCTAGAATGGTTGGGGAAAAACTTACTTTCCAAGAATTAGGATGAATATAGTATGCAAAGTGAGGCCTAGTATATTGAAAATTAACAGAAACGTGAGGATCTCATTTAATCACAATGTGTTGTCATTTCAGACTCTTATCATAATGTATTTCGGCATATAATTTTCAGATTCTGGCATATAATTTTCAGATTTTTCATTCTTTCAAACTGTAAACGGATGGTAATTGCTGTAAGAAGTTAAATTCCTAGCACTCGTTACCCTGCTGACTTACTGGTATATATTTAGTCGATTGACATTTTTGATTGACACTAGTGGAAATTTCAGTGGAAATCTAGACAAAAAAATAAAAGGTTGAGTTGAAGGAAGAAGCCAGTATATAAATACCTATATATCCCTTTCTATCTCTGTGTACATGTGAAAGACTCATCAAAACTGGAACAATAAAACCAACCACTTATTATAGATTTGCCATTTTTTTAATTACATAGCATGCTTAGAATGATATTATAGGGGATGAATTTGAAGAGGTGAACAGGGGTCAGATTTATGAATAACCTTGCCAACATTCTTAAGGAAGTTAGACTTTATTTTATTGTTATAGGCATTCCTTGATTCGTTTTAAGCCATAGAGTGCCATATATCAGATTTCCACTTGAAAGATCTTACTACTTTGGGTAGGTAGAATAGAAAGAGTGGAGATGAAGCAAGGACACCAGCTGAGATGATCTAGGTGGGGAACCACGTGCTTGAATGAATAAACCAGCAATGGTGATGGAGGAACAAGGGACTCGAGAGAAAATCATTGTCAGGAAGCAGTGGCTGATTGACAATAAATGGTGAAAGGAAAAAATGATCAAAAATAACCCCTGGGATTCCACCTTTATGGATGATGATGCCAGCTTTTGAGACAGGGGACAGGATCGGATGGCTAGAGATGAGTCCACCTTTAGAAATGTTGAGTTCTGAGGTTTATGTGAGATTCAAGTAGAGAGTGTATTATTTAAGCAAAATTTGGAAGTATATACCACTGTACAAACCGACAATTTTAAATTCCCCTTTTATGCATTTTTAAAGAATGATTCAAAACTATGGGGCCCTTGCTTTAATTAGTCCATTTATAATACTTCCTTAAATCAGTTTGTGCAAGAAGCTCTCAACCCTACAATAAAAATCGTTTCAAGCTAGAGTTTGCCCTTTTAAAAGGGGTGTTTAATTTATCTTTCTGATGCTTTTATGTCCAAAGTACAAAAGGAGTAACTTTGCTAATGACTAATTCTTTCATTTCTCCCAGACTTGGAGGTAATCATATTTTGGTAGTTCCCCATATCAAAGTGGCTGGAGGAAAGGGAAATCATGCCTTTTAAAGAAACATCTGGTTATCTGCTACTTAAATGACAAAATTGGTAGCTTAACTAAGTCTTGTTTCCCACCCCATTCCATCCCCCCATGTCCCTTCTCTTATCCATTAAAACAATCATACCAATGACTCTTCAGTAAACTTGCAAGGAGATTTTTGCTATTACCCAAAGCTCACAATTTCAGTGTCTTAAGTTCTGCTTGCTTTTTGTTTTGTTGCGTGCATGTTTGTGAGGCTTCTTTCTTGTTTTTTCATTATTTTGTTCTGTTTGGGCTTTCTGTGCGTATGCATGGGAGCATCAGGGCCACCTTAAGGTCAGCACTATTTCCCTATCCCAGCTGGGTGAAATTTCTCTGACATTGATTTTACATGTGTTGGGCTGGGTACTTGTCTCCGGTTATTTTGACATTCCCATGCTCTTCCCTTCCTCCGCCTTCCCTTGCGGTACACTGATTTGGGGCCTCATCCTAGTTAGGTGAATGAGGGAGAGAGTTGGTGAGAGGAGTACGGTTTTGGGTTTGTGTATGAAAGCTAAAGGATTGGAATAACTACTGAGAAAAAACTTTGGCACCAATGTGAATTTTGTCAAAAAGGAAAAAAGGGTATATTTGAGAAGTAATCATAGAATAAAGATTTCCCGAAAAGCTGGGAAAGTGCAAGGTGATATCAAAAAGATGACTATAAAAATTGAACATTTATTTTGCAAATTAATTCAGGAGTAGATAATAAAAACAGGCTATAATCATCTTCATCTTCCAGGCACTGGGGTAAGAATTTACAAATATCACATGTAATTCTCACAACAACTCTGTGAGGTAAATGACTCATCCTATTTTTTGGGTGAGATCACACAGCTAGAGGGGGTCAAGTTGAGGTCTGAGCCAGTCCTGACCAAGAATATACTCTGGTCTTTTTCAGTCTTCATCTTCCCAAATTTTTCATTACACTTTTGCCACATCCTATAACATTTTGATCTGTGGGAAATGAATTATTATGATTACTCACGTTTTAGAACTGTAAATTGCTAGAGAAAAATCATGATGGAATTCAGATAAGGAGATTATTATCTAAAGTGTGGTCTCCATCTTTAGGGATAATTAGGAATGCTTGCAGCTTCAAATAATAGAAAACCTGACTGATAGTATCTTGCATAACAAGACTTCTAGAAATAGGTGGTTGCTGGCATTGATTCAGTGTCTCAAAGATTTGGATTCAGTCTGGTGTCTCTGCCATACTGCTGTCCTGCACTTATGTCTACAGGCTGGCTATGTCTCAGGGATGGTTCTGGACAGAGGGTTTCTCCTTGAGTATCTCTTTCTCATGGGGAAAGGATAAATCCTTCCAAAGGCCCCCAGAAGACCCCTTACACATTATTAGCCGTGACAGGGTCATAAGTGATTGACATGGAAGGAAGATCAAGTAAGTTGAAGATGATAGGATTTTTTTTTCAGCCTCTATATGGTAGGAAGGCAAAGGAAATGGAGGTTGCAGAAGGCTATGCGGTAGCCAACAAGCACACCTGCTACAACTATTACATGAGATGCATAGATTGTTCCCCCTGTGATATGACAAACACATTGTAATTACATGATCTCTCCCCCAAAGACCAACCATAGTTACTTGCACCTCCCTGGGTTTTGGGTTTTGTTTTTTGTGTTTTTTTTAATGCTGAATTTCAGCATCTGTACTGAGTTTTAGGAACATTCTTTAATTTCCTTTAACTAGCTCACTTTATTAATAAAGAGCTGTTGCAATGGAAAATAGTTATTTTACTCTTAATTTCCATCAGATCCCATACTTCTGCCTGTGCCAACTTTCTATTCTTTCCCTTATACCTTTTATTTTCTACTTTAATCTCTTCCTTTAGAGTTTTTGGTTGCTCTCACCTTATAAACTCAGGATTCCTTAGCAAGATCTATTGATAACTAATTTGCGTACGTTGAAATTGACTATGTATTTTAGACATTAACATTTTGTTTCTCTGGATCAAGGAGGAAAAGGTCAAATTAACAGCTGAGAAATATACTGCTTCAAACATTTTTTTCTATCATATTAGTTAGAATAAGAAAACACTAACAGCATAAGATATATTTTCAGTAAGTCACACTAATGCCTTATTCAGCCAAATATTTCATCTCTAACAGTGGCACAAAAGATGTGTAGTGTGGCCAAATGTTATTAAAGGAGGGATGTGAGTTAAGGAAGATTAATTTTTCCCGATTAACCAATTATATATTTCTTGTTGATGAGTTTTCTCAACCCCAATTGTTCCAGTTCATATTTCTTTTCCACTTCAAGGTGGGGAGCTTGGAGGGAACCACATGTAATGTCATCCTTTGGGCTGTGTCACCCTAAAAGCCAGTAATCGGAAGACTACTTGTCCTTCCATATGAGCCACATGTCCAATATCAGATTTATCAGTAATAAAGGCAATATTGGGGGCTCTCATTTGCTTTGTCCCTTTTCATTTTCATTTATTTTTCTGAATAGGCTTAGAACTTGAGCTGCAATGTAGTGTGTCATTTACTGGGTCCTTCTTGAACCCCCATCAATAAACAATTTACGAACATAATTCCTTCTCTTTCACTCAGTAGCTATCTGACTTTATATAAGCCCTTTATCTCACCCTTTTTCTTCTTAAACACTTGATTATCACCATATCCTATGTGCTCTGATATGGATATATATATGATACAGATGATACTATATCAGAGGACATAGTAAGGATCTGGAGGCTTTAGATTAACATTAGCAGAAAAAAGTGTGATAATGAAAACAAATTAATGCGCATTAAGATAGCATTTACTAGGTTCCGGATGTTGTAAACAGTGGTCCACTTCCTTGAAAGTGTTGAAGATCACTGTAGTCAACGTGGTACAGACACTGAAAGAATCACAAGACTTGGATTCTATTCCCAGCTTAACTTTTCTGGACTCCATTTTTTTTTAAATTTTCAAAATGAAGAGTTTGAAATATGCTTTGTGAGGACTCTCCAACTCCCTAATTCTATGATTCTATAGTGTAGTTTGGGCCACTCCAATACCACAAATTCAATTATTGATTGGGCCAAAAAAATTATGTAACAGTCCCTCCTCACGTAAGGAAATGGATAATGGATCTCAAATGATCAAGCCAATTGGGTTGTCTTTTTTTATTTATTTACTTTTGTGGTATACAGGCCTCTCACTGTTGTGGCCTCTCCCATTGCGGGGCACAGGCTCTGGACGCGCAGGCTCAGCGGCCATGGCTCACGGGCCCAGCTGCTCCGCGGCACGTGGGATCTTCCCAGACCGGGGCACGAGTCCGCGTCCCTGCATCGGCAGGCGGATTCTCAACCACTGCGCCACCAGGGAAGCCCGGCTTGTTTCTTTTTTTTTAGAAAGCGAGGTTCTGACTCAATTATCTATTGCTATGTTGTAATAGGGAAGAACCTTTGTATACTATTACAAGTTAATCACCAAAGGAATGTTGCCTCTAAGCTTAAATTATACATAATTGCCCATCTCTGGGAACCCTGCCTCCCAGGTAATGAGCATTAAGCTAAAGTATCTTTGTGTAGCTCACAGGCCCACCTGTGAATGCCTGCAGGGCGGAGGAAATTAACACATCTCCTCCGAGGGCTGATGGGAACCAGGAAATGTTTGGCTTTACTCCCTCTCCTTTCAGTAAAAACGAGCGTGAACCTAACTCAGGCAAGATGGTTCTTTGGGAGACGAGTCCGCCATCTTCTTGGTTTGCTGGCTTTCGGGAAAAAGTCGCTCTTTCTTGCCCCAACAAGTCGTCTCTCAATTTATTGGCCTGTCATGCTGCAAGCAGCAGGACCTTGGACTTGGTAAACAAATTTTGGTGCAACCAGCTAGGAGCCTTGCTGGTAAGGCCCTAGCAGCTTCCGGGACCGCCTGCCCTGAGCCTGAGGATCTCCCCTTCCAATTCCCCAAAGCGGCACAGGCTGCCCAGCGTTGGCAGTTGGAGCAAAAGCCCGGGACAGTAAGGTAAGTCACTCCGGTGTGTACACCCGGGAATGTTATTTCTCTCCGTTTGGGGCTTTTTCTCCGGAATAAGCCGGTTTGTTTTCTATTTGAGGGGGGTACCCTGTTGGAGAGAGGAAAGAGTTGCGTTTCCTCTCTGTTTGGAGCTTTTTCTCCGGAATAAGCTGATTTGTGCTGTAGTTGAGTGTGGTACCCTGTTGGAGAGAGGAAAGAGTTGTTGGACTTTTACGCAATTTGTGAACTGGTTCATTTGTTTCTTTGCTAGCGTCTGTGTGTGCAGGTTGTATTTTGTCCTTCTTGAGTTTGTCTTTAAAAATGGGTAAAGTTTCAACTATTCCTAAAGAAAATCCTCTGAGGCTCATTTTGGATAAGTGATCTGATTACAACTATGAACCCATGGGTGAGAGGAAGATGATATTTATTGAAACCATGTGTAGCCACAGTACCTGTTAGGATCTCCACAAGGGGTTTAGGCAGGGTTATCTTGGGACCCCGTATACCATGTACTGCTACTCTTACAGTGTTAATTATGTTGTTTATGGTCTCCTGTGTCGTTGGTATATGTAAAACGCCAAGGACCAAACTTGAGGGTTTATTTAGGATTTTCTGTTTGTCCTTTGGGTTTTTCGTTTTATTTTGTTTGGTACTGTTTCTTCATTTACAGCCAAATCTGTTTTGTGATATTTGAAACTTTTACTGATGTAAAATGGAGGAAAGGATCAGGGGAAAAAAACCAAACCTGTCTGTTCTTGCCCAAGAGTGGGACATTCCCAGGAAGAAGAGACAGGTTCCACTTGGTTCCTAAAATCAGAGAAGGCTACAGATAGAAATATAAGTGTCTTTTCCATAAATATTAGTAAAAAAGGATTAGCCATCTAGACAGGTGACCTTGATTTGGCCCATCTGCCAGAAACCCAATTTGAATCCAACCTCTTTTTGTAACTGATGGGTTTTACATTGTTGTGCCTGATTCATGGCTGAAATTTTGGAACGGGAACTGTGAGGTCTGTATGTTTGTTTGTGTGTTTTTACACGTGTTATAGATGTGTGGCATTGCCATAATTAATTTGTAAAAGAGCTCTATTTAATTGACTTAAAGGAAAGTAAGCACTTACATAAATACTCAAATATAAAAAACTGGCCAGAATGTATTTTGGATTCACATGATCTAGGAAATATTCAGTATTGGATTAATATTTAGTACTAATGTTAGATTAAGCTTGTTGGTTTGATTAATACAGACATGTCTTTAGAATCATTTACGTTAAGTATAGTACTTTTATTGTACCTAGGTTTACTAGAAATCAAATAAGATCTTATTATTCCTGTTAGAAATGTTGTCAGCAGGAAAAATAACATTTTGACAAGATTTTAAGTAAATAGAGGTAAATGAGGTTAGGGTTTTAGATAAACTCTATAGGAATGATTATGTTTTGGGAATGTCTATTGAAAATAGTCTCTCTGGATTTTCATAACTTGCAACTAAACTAAGTTAAATGGAGAGAATTCATTGAATACCTGGGTCCTTTCAAACAAGATGAAATATTAGAACATTAATTGCTGGGCAGGTCTAAATTTACATACCTTTAGGAGAGGAAGACAAAAGCATAAGTTTGTCAATCAGGAAATGCTGGAACGACCATCTACAAAGACTTGCCTCTTGGTTTTCATTAGAGGTTAAGAATTTGAGGGAAACATTTCAGTATACAAAAATAGAGGATGTGTGTTTTCAGCAAAGAAGGTATGAGGAATGAAAATGCATTTTGTTAAAGGGGGAAAGGTGACTTTGTCCTAAGCTGGCTGGTTCTGAATGGAAAAAAAAAAAAAAAGTGAGGGACAGATTTATATGGAAACGGAAAGTTGTGGAAGGTTATTGGAGGAGGAACACTGAGTTTTGTGTGTGGTCAGGACTGCCTAAGATTGAACCTAATTAAGAAAATGAATTTTTAAGGTAAAGTGGTACAAAACCTGAATTTGGTTCTCTAAAAGGACAAAATTTTCTTGAAATATTGAACTGCTTTTGGTAATAGATTGTGAGTTTCTTTAAGTGATCTGTATTTGCCATTGAGATCTTTTATTATCACTGGTTAAAACTTTTCCATATTTTTGACAAATTTCCCAAAGTTCAAATTCTAAATGAAGTTCATCTGACTTCTAGCTAACTTTGAGTTTTTCCAAAGGGTCCCTGGAAAACCTCTAATTATTTGTTTTCTCTCCATCTCAGAGAGAGGAATATTAAACTAATTAGGTTTATTTGGTATGGTAAATTACATAGGAAGCCTTGTCAAATAAGTGGTGATAAAACTTCTTAGATTGTATCATACGGGTAAACGTTATTAATATACACACTCTAGAATTATATGGAGCTCCTAAAATTCTGGTACATCCTGGAAAATGGTATCAGTTTTAATGTTAGTAGTTATCTTAAATTTTTGTTACGTCACAGCAGTAACCAAGTTTCTCTTCAATTGCATTGTAATCCCAGTTGGTTGATGCCACAGCAAAAAGGCATCCTTTTAATGGTTAGAGATGATCAATTGCTATTTATGGTTTTACAGTGGCTTTTTAAAAATTGAAGTGTAGTTGATTTATAATATTGTATTAGTTTCAGGTGTACAGCAAAGCAATTCAGTTTTATATATATGTTCTTTTTCAGATTCTTTTCCCTTATAGGTTATTGAGGTTATTTATAGGTTACAAAATATTGAGTATAGTTCTCTGTGCTATACAATAGGTCCTTGTTGGTTATTTTATATACAGTAGTGTGTATGTGTTAATCCCAAACTCCTATTTTATCCCTCTCCCCACACCTTTCCCCTTGGGTAACCATAAGTATTTTTTCTGTCTATGAGTCTATTTCTGTTTTGTATATAAGTTCACTGCATCATTTTTTTTTCAGATTCCACATATAAGCAATATTATATGATATTTGTCTTTCTCTGTCTCACTTACCTCACCTAGTATGATAATCTCTAGGTCCATCCACGTTGCTGCAAATGGCATTACTTCATCTTTTTTTTTTTTTTTTTTTGTGGTACGTGGGCGTCTCACTGTTGTGGTCTCCCGTTGAGGAGCACAGTCAGACGCGCAGGTCCAGCGGCCATGGCTCACGGGCCCAGCCGCTCCGTGGCACGTGGGATCTTCCCGGACCGGGGCACGAACCCGCGTCCCCTGCATCAGCAGGCGGACTCTCATGCACTGCGCCACCAGGGAAGCCCTACTTCATCCTTTTTTCTGGCTGAGTAATAGTCCATCATCTACGTATATACCACATCTTCTTTATCCATTCATCTGTCAATGGCCTTTTAGTTGCTTCCATATCTTGGCTATTGCAAATAGTGCTGCAGTGAATAGTGGGGTGATGGATCTTTTCCAATTATAGTTTTCTCTGAATATCTGCCCAGGAGTGGGGTTGCAGGATCACATGGTAACTTCCATAAAATCTTACGGAAAAACCCAAATGATCTTTTTGGCCAACCCAATAGTTTTTTTAAGGAAACTCCATACTGTTCTCCATAGTGGTTGTACCAGTTTACATTCCCACCAACAGTGTAGGAGGGGTCCCTCATCTCCACACCTTCTCCAGCATTTGTTGATATTATTTGTAGGCTTTGATGATGGCCATCCTGACCGATGTAAGGTGATACCTTATTGAAGTTTTGATTTGCATTTCTTTAATAATTAGCGATGTTGAGCATCTTTTCATGTGCCTTTTGGCCATCTGTGTCTTCTTTAGAGAAATGTCTATTTTAATCATCTGCCCATTTCTTTATTGGGTTTTTTGCTTTTTTGATTTTGAGCTGTATGAGCTGTTTGTATATTTTGGAAATTAATCTCTTGTTGGTCACATCATTTGCAAATATTTTCTTCCATTCTGTGGGTTCTCTTTTCGTTTTGCTGATGGTTTCCTTTGCTATACAGAAGCTTTTAAGTTTAATTAGGTCCCATTTATTTATTTCTGTTTTTATTTCCATGACCCTAGGAGATGGATCCAAAAAGATATTCCTGCAATTTATGTCAAAGAATGTTCTGCTTGCTTTCCTCTAGGAGTTTCATAGTATCTGGTCTTACATTAAGGTCTTTAATCCATTTTGAGTTTATTTTTCTATATGAAGATAGAAAATGTTCTAATTTCATTCTTTTAAATCAGGCTGTCCAGTTTTCCCAGCACTGCTTATTGAAGAGACTGTCTTTTCTCCATTGTATATTTTGTCTCCTCTGTCATAGATTAATTGACCACAGGTGCATGGGTTTACTTCTGGGCTTGCTATCCTGTTCCATTGATCTATATGTCTGTTTTTGTGCCAGTACCATACTGTTATTTTAATATTTTAATTTTATTGGCGTGTAGTTGATTTACAGTGTTGTATTATTTTCAGGTATATAGCAAAGTGATTCAGTTAGACATATACATATATTCATTCTTTTTTAGATTCTTTTCTCATACAGATTATCACGGAATATTGAGTAGATTTCTCTGTGCTACACAGTAGGTCCTTGTTGGTTATCTATCTTATATATAGTAGTGTGTGTATGTTCATCCCAAGCTCTTGATTTATCCCTCCCCCACCTCCAGTTTTCCCCTTTGGTAATCATAAGTTTGTTTTCTGATATCTGTTAAGTCTGTTTCTGTTTTGTAAATAAGTTCATTTGTATCTTTTTACAATTAGATTCCAAATCTGGGTGAAATCATATATTTGTCTTTCGTTATCTGACTTACTTCACTTAGTATGATAATCTCTAGGTCCATCTGTGTTGCTGCAAATGGCATTATTTCATTCTTTTTTTATGGCTGAGTAATATTGCATTGTATATATGTACCACATTTTCTTTATTCATTCCTCTGTCGATGGACATTGAGGTTGCTTCCATGTCTTGGGTATTGTAAACAGTGCCACAATGAATATTGGGGTGCATATATCCTTTCAGATTATGGTTATCTCTGGATATATGCCCAGGAGTGGGATTGCAGGATCATATGGTGGTTCTATTTTACGTTTTTTAAGGAGCCTCCATACTGTTCTCCATAGTGGTTGTACCAATTTACATTCTAACCAACAGTGTAGGAGAACTCCCTTTACTCCACACCCTTTCCAGCATTTATTGTTTGTAGATTATTTGATGATGGCCATTCTCACTGGTGTGAAGTGATACCTCATTGCAGTTTTGATTTTAATTTCTGTGATAATTAGTGATATTGAGGATTTCTTCATGTGCTTTTTGGCCATCTGTATGTCTTTGGAGAAATGTCTATCTAGAACTTCTGCTCATTTTTTGATGGGGTTGTTTGTATTTTTGATATAGAGCTGTGTGAGCTGTTTATATATTTTGGAGATTAATCCCTTGTTGGTCTCTTCATTTGCAGAAGTTTTCTCCCATTCTAAGGGTTGTCTTTTCATTTTGTTGATGGTTTCCTTTGCTGTACAGAAGTTTTTAAGTTTAATTAGGTCCCAGTTGTTTACTTTTTATTTTTATTATTCTAGGAGGTGGATCAAAAAAGATATTACTGTGATTTATGTCAAAGAGTGTTCTGCCTGTGTTTTTCTCTAAGTTTTACAGTGTCCGGCCTTATGTTCGGGTCTCTGATCCATTTAGAGTTTATTTTTGTGTATGATGTTAGAGAATGTTCTAATTCTAATTTCATTCTTTTACATGTAGCTGTCCAGTTTTCCCAGCACCACTTATTGAAGAGACTGTCTTTTCTCCATTGTATATTCTTGGCTTCCTCATTGTAGCTTAATTGCCCACAGGTGCTTGAGTTTATTTCTGGGCTTTCTATCCTGTTTCATTGATCTATATGTCTGTTTTGTGTCAGTACCATACTGTTTTGATTACTGTAGCTTTGTAGTATAGTCCGAAGTCAGGGATCCTGATTCCTCCAGCTCCATTTTTCTTTCTCAAGATTATTTTGGCTATTTGTGGTCTTTTGTGTTTCCATACAAATTGTAAAAATTTTTGCTCTAGTTCTGTGGAAAATACCATTGGTAATTTGATAGGGTTTGCATTGAATCTGTAGATTGCCTTGAGTAGTATAGTCATTTTGATAATATCAGTTCTTCCAGTCCAAGAATATGGTATATTCTTCCAGTGCAAGAATATGGTATGTCCTCCCATCTGTTTGTGTCATCTCCAATTTCTTTCATCAGTTTCTTATAGTTTTCAGAGTAGAAGTCTTTTGTCTCCTTAGGTAGGTTTATTCCTAGGTATTTTATTCTTTTTGATACAGTGGTAAATGGGATTGTTTCCTTAATTTCTCTTTCTGATCTTTCATTGTTAATGTATAAGAATGCAAGAGATTTCTGTGTATTAATTTTGTATCCTGCAACTTTGCCAAATTCACTGATGAGCTCTAGTAGTTTTCTGGTAATGTCTTTAGTATATTGTATGTATAGTATCATGTCATCTGCAAACAGTGACAGTTTTACTTCTTCTCCAATTTGTATTCCTTTTATTTCTTTTTCTTCTCTGATTGCCATGGCATAAAAGTGGACAACCTTGCCTTGTTCCTGATCTTAGAGAGAATGCTTTAAGCTTTTCACTGTGGAGAATGATGTTAGCTGTGGGTTTTTCATATATGGCCTTTATAATGTTGAGGTTAGTTTCCTCTTTTCCCACTTTCTGGAAAGCTTTTATCCTAAATGGGTATTGAATTTTGTCAGATGTTTTTCTGCGTCTATTGAGATGATCATATGGTTTTATTTTTCTGTTTGTTAATATGATGTATCACACTGATTTCTGGATATTGAAAAATCCTTGCATGCCTGGGTTAAACACCACTTGATCATGGTGTATGATCCTTTTAATGTATTGTTGGATTTGGATTGCTGGTATTGAGTATTTTTGCATTTATATTCATCGGTGATATTGGCCTGTAATTTTCTTTTTTGTGGTATCTTTGTCTGGTTTTGATACCAGGGTGATCGTGGCCTCATAGAATGAGTTGGGAGTGTTTCTTCCTCTAAAACTTTTTGGAAGATTTTCAGAAGTATAGGTGCTAACACTTCTCTAAATGTTTGGTAGAATTTGCCTGTGAAGCCATCTGGTCCGGGACTTTTGTTTGTTGGGAGTTTTAAAATCACAGTTTCAATTTCAGTACTTGTGATTGGTCTGTTCATATTTTCTATTTCTTCCTGGTTCAGTCTTTGAAGATTGTACCTTTCTAAGAATTTGTCCCTTTCTTCTAGGTTATTCATTTTAGTGGCACATAGTTGCCTGGAGTAGTCTCTTGTGATCTTTTATATTTCTGTGGTATTAGTTGTAACTTTTTTTCATTTCTAATTTTATTGATTTGAGTCTTCCTTTTTTTCTTGATGAGTCTGGCTAAAATTTTATCAATTTTGTTTATCTTCTCAAAGAACCAGGTTTTAGTTTCATTGATCTTTTCTATTGTTAGTCTCTATTTCATTTATTTCTGCTCTGATCTTCTTGATTTTTTTCCTTCTACTAACTTTGAGTTTTGTTTGTTCTTCTTTCTCTAGTTACTTTAGATGTAAGTTTATGTTGTTTATTTGAGATTTTTCTTGTTTCACAAGGTAAGCTTGTGTCACTATAAACTGTCTCAGAACAGTTTTTGCTGCCTTCCATAGGTTTTGGATAGGCATATTTTAATTTATTTGTCTCTGAGTATTTTTTGATTTCCTCTTTAATTTCCTCTGTGATCCATTGATTGTTTAGTAGCATATTGTTTGTCCTCCACGTGTTTGTGTTTTTTGCAGTTTTTTTTTCTTGTAGTTGATTTCTAATCTCATAGATTTGTGGTCAGGAAAGATGCTTGATATCATATCAGTTTCCTTAAATTTACCGAGACTTATTTTGTAGCCCAGCATGTGATCTATCCTGGAGAATGTTCCATGTGCACTTGAAAAGAATGTGTATTCTGCTGCTTTCGGAAGGAATGCTCTACAAATATCAATTAGGCCCATCTGTCTAATGTGTCATTTAAGGCCTGTGTTTCCTTATTGATTTTCTGTCTGGATGATCTGTCCATTGATATAAATGGGGTGTTCCCCACTATTACTGTGTTACTGTTGATTTCTCCTTTTGTGTCCATTAATATTTGCCTTATATATTGAGGTACTCCCGTGTTGGGTGCACATTAATTTATAATGGTTATGTCTTCTTCTTGGATTGATCTCTGATCTTTACTTAGTGTCCTGCTTTGTCTTTTGTAGCAGACTTTATTTTAAAATCTATTTCGTCTGACAGAAGTATTGCTACTCCAGCTTTCTTTTGATTTGTGTTTGCATGGAATACCTTTTTCTATCCCCTTACTTTCAGTCTCTGTGTGTCTCTAGGTCTGAAGTGGGTCTCTTGTAGACAGAATATATACAGGTGTTGTTGTTGTATCCATTCACCCAGTTTATATCTTTTGGTTGGAGCATTTAATCCGTTTACATTTAAGGTAATTATTGATATGTTTGTTCATATTTCCACTTTGTTAATTGTTTTGGATTTGTTTTTGTAGGCATTTTTTCTTCCTTTCCTCTCTGTTCTCTTGTGATTTGATGACTATCTTTAGTGTTGTGTGTGGATTCAAATTTCTTTTGTGTGTGTATACCTATTATAGATTTTTTTTTTCCTATTATAGATTTTTGGTTTGCAGTTACCATGAGGTTTTCATACAGCACTCTATATATACATGATTGTTTTAAATTTCTGATCCCTTAATTTCAAATGTGTTCCAAATATCCTGCATTTGTACTCTCCTCCTCTCACAATCACTGGTTTTTTTTTTTTTTTTTTTTTTTTTTTTGCGGTACATGGGCCTCTCACTGTTGCGGCCTCTCCCATTGCGGAGCACAGTCTCCGGACGTGCAGGCCCAGCAGCCATGGCTCACGGGCCCATCTGCTCCGCGGCATGTGGGATCCTCCTGGACCGGGGCACGAAACCGTGTCCCCTTCTTTGGCAGGCAGACTCTCAACCACTGCGCCACCAGGGAAGCCCCACAATTACTGGTTTTGATATCATATTTGTGTGTGGATGATTTCCTACCTTTACTGTATGTTTGCCTTTTACAACTGAGTTTTCCCATTTCATAATTTTCTTGTTTCTAGTTGTGGCCTTGTCTGCCTAGAAAAGTTCCTTTAGCATTTGTTGTAAAGCTGATTTGGTGGTACTGAATTCTTTTATCTTTTGCTTGTCTTTAAAGCTTTTGACTGCTCTGTGAAATCTGAATGAGAGTCTTGGTGGGTGGAGTTATCAGTTGATAACTTTATGGGGATTCACTCGTATATTATTTGTTGCTTTTCTTTTGTTGCTTTTAATATTTTCTCTGTCTTTAATTTTTGTCATTTTGATTACTATGTTTCTCGGCATGTTCCTCCTTGAGTTCATCCTGAGCTTTCTGGACTTTAGTAACTGTTTCCTTTCCCATATTAGGGAAGTTTTTAGCTATTATCTCTTCAAATATTTTCTCAGGCCCTTTCTCTCTCTCTTCTCCTTCTAGGACCCCTATAATGTAAATGTTGGTGTGCTTGATGTTGTTCTAGTGGTCTCTTAAACTGTCCTCATTTCTTTTTATTTTTTCTTTATTCTGTTCAATGGCAGTGGTTTCCACCATTCTGTCTTCCAGCTCATTTATCTGTTTCTCTGTCTCGTTTATTCTGCTATCAATTCCCTCTAGTGTATTTTTCATCTTAGTTATTGTATTCTTCAACTCTGTTCTTTATATTTTCTAACTCTGTGTTATAAACTTCTTTTAACTTCTCACTCTGTGATCTATTCTTTTCCCAAGTTCCTGGTTCATCTTTAAAACCATTACTCTGAACTCTTTCTTGGGCAGATTGCTTATCTCCACTTCAGTTAGTTGTTCTTCTGGGATTTTATTTTGTTCCTTCATCTGGAACATATTCCTCTGCTGTCTCATTTTGTCTAAATTTCTGTGTTTGCAGACTCATTTCCACAGGCTGCTGGATTGTCATTTTCTTGATTCTGGTGTCTGCCCCCTGGTGGTTGAAGATAGTCTAGAGGCTTATGCAGGCTTCTTGGTGGGAGTGGCTGGTGCCTGCCCACTGGTGGATGGACCTGTGTCTTGGCCCGCTGGTGGGCAGTGCTTTGTCATGGAGTTTGTCTAGAGGAATCTGTGGGCTCAGGAAGTCTTTAAGCAGCCTGTCTGATGATGGGTGGGGCTGTGTTCCAACCCTGTTGTTTGCTTGGCCTGAGGAATTCCAGCACTGGAACCTACAGGCTGTTGAATGGGGCCAGGTCTTGGAGCCAAAATGTCAGCCTCCAGGAGAGCTTACACCAATGGATACTCCCTGTTTCATCTGCCACCAGTGTCCTTGTCCTCATAGTGAGGCCCAGCTTCCCCCAATCTCCCCAGGAGACCCTCCAAGACCAGCAAGTAGGTCTGGCCAGGCTCCTATGGAGTTGCTGCTTTTGCCCTGGGTCCCAGTATGCATGAGACCTTGTGTGTGCCTGCCAAAAGTGAAGTCTCTATTTCCTGCAGTCCTGTGGCCTTCAAAGTCAAGTGCTCTGGGGGCTCCTCCTCCTGATGCCAGACTCCCAGGCTGGGGAGCCTAATGTGGGGCTTAGAACTCTCACTCCTGTTGGAGAACTTTTGCAATATAATTATTCTCCAGTCTGGGTCAGCCCCCTGGGGGGTGGGATGGGAGTATGGAATTTGATTATATCATGAGTTTGTGCCTCCTGACATCTTGTGGTGGTTTATTCTCTATGTCTTTGGATGTAGAATATCTTTTTTGGTAGATTTCAGTCTTTTCTAATAGATGGTTTTCCAGCAGTTAGTTGTGATTTTGGTGTGCTTGTGAGAGGAGGTGAGCTCAAAGTCCTTCTACTCTGCCATCTTGTCCAGGAACTCCAGCACTTAAAAAAATCTACAGTGGCTTTTGAAGGACTCTATAGCTATTTTGTGAAGAAGTGGGGAAGAATGATGAAATCCTTTATGTGCAAGCATTTGTGCTATTACCTCAGGGAAAATAAGAAAAGAAAGGGAATGAGAGTGAGGATATGTTTCTTCAGACTTGAACTCCCCCAGCTGAGCTGGCTGTCCCAGCCATTCTGGCTGTCGTGCCAGTATATCCACCCCTTCTACCACCTTCCATTCCTTTCCAGCCCCACTTCCTGACATGGGGCCTCAGGACTGTCCCTCCTTATAGGAATCAGTTAGAAAATCTTCTGTTAGTTTCTGAGGCACAGGGACTTGGTCTGGTATCACCATCTAAGACCAGACAGGGCACCCAATTTGGGCCTGGAGCCACTCCCAGGGCAAGGCAATTTCCATCACTGTTATCTCATATAGGGGAATAAATGCAAATAACCAGCCAGCTGGGTATCTCAGACGTTAATTGGAAAGAACACAACCCTCCTTTATAGGGAGGATCCTCTACACCTGAAGCCTGCTTGGCAGTACCCACAGCTGAACCAAATTGGGACCCCCCAGTGAGGGAAGGATACCCTTACTAAAGCACCCCTCATTAGGGCATCTTGGCAGAGCTTTGAAAAGAGGAACCAAAGCAAAAAACTTTGAACACAATTCAAGAAACACAGCAATAAAAAAAAAAAATCAAATGAAGACTTTTCTTAATTTTTCTACAGGATTTATCAGGCCTACAGATGTCGTACTAATGCAGATCCCAAGGCCCTTGAAAATAATATTAGAATGGTAAATTTGACATTTTGGGGGGCAAAGAGACGTCAAGAGAAAGTGGCAAAATTTAGATGGTGCATTTGGAATGAACACTTCTCAATTGTAGATGTTGCTTTTAAAGTGTTAAACGGGGAATGCCACTTTTGTGGCAGCAAACAGAGAACAGTAAGAGAAGAAAGAAGTTGCAAAAGGAAATGCCACTTTTTTGGCAACAATATTGGGTTTCCCAGAAGGCAAGTAACCAGAAGAGAGGTAAGCCACTATTGGGGAAGGAACAATGTGCTTACTGTAAGGAAGAAGAACTTTGGAAAAGAGATTGCCCTAGGTTAAAACATAAGTAAAACAATAAAAGACGAGAGCCTGTCATATGGTAGAAAGAGAGGAACACTCTGATGAATGAAGAGGCCCAGGAACTCCCTTGGACTAGAGACATCCAATTTCCCACAGTAGCCCTGGGTAAAATTGACAGTGGGGAACGAGCTGATTAACTTTCTGGTAGACCTTAACCCTGAACTTTTCACCAGAACAGCTTGACATCAGAGTCCACCAGAACATGATGTCAGCCAACAGATAGCACTCTTGAAAACCCCAGGAAGGGAGACAGAGCTCTTTCCCCCTCCCTCCATGTCTACAGAAATCTAAGACCGTAAGTGTGTACTAGCGGCATTCCAGAGAAGCCCCAAAACATATGGCCCATATGAATCCCATTAAAAAGGGATGCTAGAATTGCAAACCTCTTAGTCAACCTAAATAATAGTTTAAAAATATGTAAAGTAAAATGAGATTTTTTTAGTAACCCGTTAGATTAGCAAAGTTTACAAATTATTTTTAATTCCAACAATGTTATGGAAAAAATAGGTAGTTTAGATTTAAAATTTTTTAATAGACTTTATTTTTTAGAACAGTTTTCAGTTCACACACAAAAAAAGGGTGGTGGGTGTTGCTGGGACACCTAACCTAAAACAATATCTTCTGAGGCAAGAGGATTACTTCTCCCACAGTTTGACTTGTCAAAATACCAGCCAGTGTATTCAGAAAAGGACAAAGAGAGGGCCAAACTGTGAAGATTTACTTGGATCACACCTTGGACACTGTGCTGTAGCACATTCATAATAGTACCCATTACAGGAGAAATGCCACCTTATGGTGGATTCAAAAATATAGATAATGGGGCCTAACCTACAAAAGACCAGCCACTCACTCAGAATTGCATGATTTAAATGACCCAAAGACTGCTCTCAGACATCTCCAGATGGGGAATCAACACAGAGGAACCTGCCCCACTGAGGATTGGAAAATAGACTTCACTCAAATGCCTCAAGCTGCAAGAAATTTCAAATAACCTGCTAGTGTTTGTGGATCCTTTTGAGGATGGGTAGAAGCATATCCCACTTGGAGAGAAAGTCTCTGAAGTGATTAGAGCCCTCCTTAGGGAAATTATCCCTTGATCTGAATTAAGGCATTGAAACTACACTCATCCTATTGACCACAACAGGAAGAAAACAAGAAAATGAATCATACATTAAAAAGGAACATCACTAAAATATGTCAAGAGACTAATTTAACTTGGTATAAGTCCTTGCCAGTTGCCCTGCTACAGATCATTGGCTCCCAGAAGCAGGCTTAAATTAAGCTCCTTTAAAATATTGCATTGTAGGCCATTCCAGGTGTCAGCTCAGGCAGGAGAATCTATAAATGCTCTAAAAGACCTAGCAGTTTCCATTTAGGCTAAAACTTTGTGAACTATACTAACCTCTGTGCATGAGTTTGCCTCCAACAGGTCTATCCAATTGAAGTAGATGGTAATTTCATTGTAGCTGGAGAAGTGTCAACCAGTTTGTTTAATTTTGTCCAAATAAATAGCACAGGAATCTAGTATGTTTATTGGGAACTAGAACAAAAACCCCAAGTTCAATTACAAATTAGACAACAAAGTGCTAAGGGGTTTCATCAGGTTTAAATAGTTGTAGATAAAAAATGACTGACTAAAGAGTCTAAGGAACATTTGTTGCCTCTGCAGGAAGTAGCCAGAACAGTCTTCATCTCTTTCCTACAAGATTGTAGAATGGACGTTGGCAGTGGGGAGTTGTCATAGGCAAAAAACTTCGTATTCTACTGCCAATTAATCACCAAAGGGATGTTGCCTGTAAGCCTAAATTATACATAATGGCCCATCTCTGGGAACCCTGTCTCCAAGGTAATGAGCATTAAACTCAAATACCTTTGTTTAGCTCACTGGAAACATCCTGACCAGGCTTACCTGTGAATGACTGCAGGGAGGAAGAAATTAACATATCCCCCCCCTGGAGGGTGACCTGAAGTAGGAAATGTTTGACTTTACTTCCTCCCCTTTTAGTATAAAAGAAGCCTGAATTCTAACTCAGGCAAGATGGTTCTTTGGGATATGAATCCACCATCTCCTCAGTCTCTTGGCTTTCCAAAAGGGTCGCTATTCCCTGCGCCAAGAACTCATCTCTTGATTTATTGGCCTGTCTTGTGGCAAGCAGTCTGATCTTGGACTTGGTAACAGTGTTACAGACCACCCAAAACTCCGTTACACACCACTCAAAACTCAGACATTTACATACTCGTGATTATGCAGTTTGGACTGGGCTTGTCAGGCCAGTTCTACTCTGCGTCATGCTGGGACTAGAAGATACAAGAAGTCTTCTTCAATCCTGTAACTGATGGGTGCCTCAGCTGCAGTGGCTGTACATTTCTCCCTTTCTGCACACTTCCCCATGTGGCTAACTTGGGACTTGTCATAATGGTGCCAGGTTTCCAGAAGGAGCATACCAAAGGGGCAAACCCAATGTGCAAGTGCCTATCAAACCACCACTTAGTTCACACCAGCAAATGTTCCATTAGCAAAAGGGTCAAATCCAAAGTTAATGCTGGAAGGGACTATACAGGACATTAATAGCGGGAGACAGGGTTCATTGGGACCATAAAAGAACAATCAACCCAAGACACCAATATGGGATTTCTGGTTCCAAAAATTGATACCAATGAGTATACTAGACCAGCTTCTGACCCAGGCTCATACAATTGATGAACAAAATCTATGTTTTGTTCTTTGAAAATAAAAATCACAACAGAACTAATCTCTGAGAAGTTCATTTTTCTTGAGTGGACCTACTAAATCAAATGACTAGTTTGTTATTCTACTACAAACTATATGGATGACATTTAGCATCTGTTGCTCAGCTAACTTTTACCCCCTAGTTCTTTTTAGACAAGATAAATAGAATGGAAAGTATGATCTGGTTTGAGTTAAAGCTAGAAAATTCCATCCCTTCAGTATCAGCCTTTCTCTTGACAACCTAAATGGCTATTTCAAATTTGGTGATGAAGAATGTACTTTTACCAGAGGCTATTGCTAACGGAGTTCAGACTTCTGCTCCTGTTTGCACCTGTGGAGGAATGAGTGTGTCATTGGCAGAGCAGCTGTAACCTCTTCCTGCAATAACCCAGCAGCTCACTGACCTAGCACCAACTGCCGCCATTGATTTTTCTATACAGATAATTGAAAACGGCTCGTATACCTGTATCTCATACCCATCATCAGTGACATTGAAAAGGCCTTAATTCCTGTGAATATATCATGGTCCCTGTTGCAAACTTTAGGTTTGAGCTGAAGAAGCATTTTCCTTTCTGTGGAAGTACCAAAAAAAAAAAAAACCCCAAAACAAACAAACAAACACCTAAATTCAGAGGAGCCAGGCCAAACATAATTTCAAAACTGAGATGAAAAGTTATGGAGAGTGGAAATTTAAAGAGACTTCACACAATGGGACTAAACACAGAAGCTGAAACTGAACCTTTGCGGTATGTGGAGTACATACAGAATACCACTACAATTTAAATATTGTCAGAGGTTTTAAAGTTATGAAAGAGTCTTCAAAGTTTGGTTCTATAGCATACGTGTTTAGAACTTTGGTGGTTTTCAGAAGAATGAAGATAGTTTAAAAACAGGTAAATTTAAAATAAGAAGACTAGTCCAAAGACTTTTAAACAAATTGTTCATACACATTGAGCGTGTATGCATGCATTTCCAAAAGGACAGCACAGTGGTTTCCTCTTAAGTTGTCAATACCCGCTGACTGACATACTATGAAACCAGACCTTAGGTCAAGCTGATGGAATTTTTTTACATTTTTTTTTTTTTCCCGGGTACACGGGCCTCTCACTGTTGTGGCCTCTCCCATTGCAGAGCACAGGCTCCAGACGCACAGGCTCAGTGGCCATGGCTTATGGGCCTAGCCACAAGCGGCATGTGGGATCTTCCTGGACCGGGGCACGAACCTGCATCCCCTGCATCGGCAGGCGGACTCTCAACCACTGTGCCACCAGGGAAGCCCCTCCATTTTCATTTCAAACTTTTTTTTAACTTTTAAATTGAAGTATAGTTGATTTACAATATTGTGTTAGTTTCAGGTGTACAGCACACTGATTTCAGTGTGTGTGTGTGTGTGTGTGTGTATATATATATACCTTTTTCAGATTCTTTCACTTAAAAGTTATTACAAAATATTAAGTATCTTTCCCTGTGCTATACAGTCGGTCCTTGTCGGTATCTGTTTTATATATAGTAGTGTGAATGTTAATCCCAACCTCCTAATTTATACCCTCTCCTTTCCGCTTTGGTAATAACCATGAGTTTGTTTCCTATATCTGTGGGTCTCTATTTTGTAAATAAGTTCATTTGTATCATTTTTTTTAGATTCCACATATAAGTGATATCATATGATATTTGTCTGTCTGGTTTACTTCACTTTGTATGATAATCTCTAAATTCATCCAAGTTGCTGCAAATGGCGTAATTTCTTTTTTTTATGGCTGAGTAATATTCTATTGTGTATATACCACATCTACTTTATCCATTCATCTATTGATAGACATTTAGATTGCTTCCATGTCTTGGAGAATGCAAATAGTGCTGCTGTGAATATTGGGATGTGTGTATCTTTTTGAATTACAGTTTTCTCTGGATATATGCCCAGGAGTGGGATTGCAGAATCATATGTTAACTCAATTTTGGTTTAAGTAACCTCCATACTGTTCTCCATAGTGACTGTACCGATTTACATTCCCACCAACAGTGCAAGAGGGTTCCCTTTTCTCCACACCCTCTCCAGCATTTATTATGTGTAAACTGTTTTATGATAGCCATTCTGAGTGGTGTGAGGTGATACCTCATTTTAGTTTTGATTTGCATTTCTCTAAATAATTAGCGATGTTGAGCATCTTTTTATGTGCCTGCTGGCCATCTGTACACCTTTTTTGGAGAAATAGCTATTTAGATCTTCTGGCCATTTTTTGATTGGGCTGTTTTGTTTGTCTGTTTGTTTGATATTGAGCTGTATGAGATGTTCATATATTTTGGAAATTAATCCCTTGTTGGTTGCATCATTTGGAAATATTTTCTCCCATTCTATAGGTTGTTTTTTCATTTTGTTTATAGTTTACTTTGCTATGCAAATGCTTTTAAGTTTTAATTAGGTCCAATTTGTTTATTTTTGCTTTTATTTTCATTACTCTAGGAGGTGGATCCAAAAAGATATTGCTGTGATTTTTGTCAAAGAATGTTCTGCCTATGTTCTTCTCTAGGAGTTTTATAGTATTTGTTCTTACATTTAGGTCTTTAATCCATTTTGAGTTTATTTTTGTGTATGGTGTTAGGGAGTGTTCTAATTTCATTCTTTTACATGTAGCTGTCTAGTTTTCCCAGCACCACTTATTGAGGAGACTGTCTTTTCTCCATTGTATATTCTTGTCTCCTTTGTCATAGATTAATTAACCATAGGTGCGTGGGTTTATTTCTGGGTTTTCTCTCCTGTTCCATTGAACTATATGTCCATTTTTGTGCCAGTAACATACTGTTTTGATTACTGTACCTTTATAATATAGTCTTAAGTGAGGGAGCCTGATTCCTCCAGCTTCCTTTTTCTTAAGATTGCTTTGGCTTTTGGGGATCTTTTGTGTTTCCATACAAACTTAAAAATGTTTTGTACTAGTTCTGTGAAAAATGCCATTGGTGATTTGATAAGGATTATATTGAATCTGTAGATTGCCTTGGGTAGTATGGTCATTTTAACAATCTTGATTCTTCCAATCCAAGAACACAGTATATCTTTCCATCTGTTTGTGTCATTTTTGATTCCTTTCATCAGCAACTTTTAATTTTCAGATTACAGGTGTTTTGCCTCCTGTACAGGTATGTTTATTGCTAGGTGTTTTATTCTTGTTGATATGATGGTAAATGGGATTGTTTCTGTCATTTCTCTTTCTGATCTTTTGTTGTTAGTGTATAGAAATGCAAAAGATTTCTGTGTATTAATTTTGTATCCTGCAACTTTACCAAATTCACTGATGACCTCTGTAGTTTTCTGGTAGCATCTTTAGGATTTTCTATGTATAATATCATGTCATTTGTGAACAGTGACAGTTTTACTTCTTCTTTTCCAGTTTGGATTCCTTTTATTTCTTTCTTTATTATTTTTTTTGCGGTGTGCGGGCCTCTCCCTGTTGTGGCCTCTCCTGTTGCAGAGCACAGGCTCCGGACATGCAGGCTCAGCGGCCATGGCTCACGGGCCCAGCCGCTCCGCGGCATGTGGGATCTTCCCGGACCGGGGCACGAACCCGTGTCCCCTGCATCAGCAGGTGGACTCTCAACCACTGTGCCACCAGGGAAGCCCCCTTTTATTTCTTTTTCTTCTCTGAATGCCATGGCTAGGACTTCCAAAACTAGGTTGAATGAACGTGGTGAGAGTGGACACTCTTATCTTGTTCCTGATCTTAGAGGAAATGCTTTCAGTTTTTCAGCATTGAGAATTATGTTAGCTGTGGGTTTGTCATATATGGCCTTTATAATGTTGAGGTATGCTCCTTCTGTGCCCACTTTCTGGAGAGTTTTTATCATGAATGGATGTTGAATTTTATCAAAAGTTTTTTCTGCGTCTATTGAGATAATCATATGGTTTTTATTCTTCAATTTGTTAATGTGAAAAATCCTTGCATCCCTGGGATATCATGATCATGGTGTATGATCCTTTTAATGTTCGATTCAGTTTGCTAGTGCTTTGTTCAGGATTTTTGTATCTATGTTCATTGATGATATTAGCCTGTAACTTTATTTTTTTGTGATGTCTTTGGTTTGGGTATCGGGGTGATGGTGGCATTATAGAATGAGATCGGCAGTATTCCTTCCTCTGCAAATTTCAGAATAGTTTCAGAAGTACAGGTGCTGACACTTCTCTAAATGTTTGGTAGAATTTGCCTGTGAAGCCATCTGGTCCTGGACTTTTGTTTGTTGGGAGTTTTTAAATCACAGATTCAATTTCAGTACTTGTAGTTGGTGTGTTCATATTTTATGTTTATTCCTAGTTCAGACTTCGGAGATGGTAACTTTCTAAGAATTTGTCCATTTCTTTTAGGTTGTCCATTTTATTGGTGTATAGTTGCTTGTAGCAGTCTCTTGTGATCCTTTGTATTTCTGTGGTGTTGGTTGCAACTTTTCCTTTTTCATTGTGGGCCCTCTCCTTTTTTTCTTGAGGAGTCCGGCTAAAGTTTTATCAATTTTGTTTATTTTTTCAAGGAACCAACTTCAAGTTTCATTGATATTTTCTATTGTTTTATTAGTCTCTTCCATTTATTTCTGCTCTGACCTTTATGATTTCTTTCCTTCTGCTAACTTTGGGTTTTGTTTGTTCTTCTTTCTCTAGTTGGTTTAGGTGTAAGGTTAGGTTGTTTGAGATTTTTCTTGTTTCCTGAGGTAAACTTGTATCCCTATAGACTTACCTTTTAGAACTGTTTTTGCTGTGTCCCATAGGCTTTGTATCATTGTGTTTTCATTTTCATTTTTCTTTCAGTATTTTTGATTTCCTCTTTGATTTCTTCAGTGATCTTTGGTTATTTAGTAACATCCTCCACATGTTTATGTGTTTTACAGTTTTTTTTTTTGTTGTTGTTGTTGTTATTTTGCGGTACCTGGGCCTCTCACTGTTGTGGCCTCTCCCGTTGCAGAGCACAGGCTCTGTACGTGCAGGGCCAGCGGCCATGGCTCACGGGCCCAGCCGCTCCACGGCATGTGGGATATTCCCGGACCAGGGCACAATCCCGTGTCTCCTGCATCGGCAGGTGGACTCTCAACTACTGCACCACCAGGGAAGCCTTTTTTACAGTTTATTTTTTTCCTGTATTTGATTTCTAATCTCATAATGTTGTCATTGGAAAAGATGCTTGATAAGTTTTTAATTTTCTTAAATTTACCGAGGCTTGATTTGTGACCCAAGATGTGATCTATCCTGGAGAAGGTTCCGTGTGCACTTGAGAAGGAAGTGTATTCTGCTGCTTTTGGATGGAATGTCCTATAAATATCAATTAAATCTATCTGGTCTAATGTGTCATTTAAGGTTTGTGTTTCCTTATTGATTTCCTGTCTGGATGATCTGTCCATTGGTGTAAGTGGGGTGTTAAAGTCCCCCACTATTAATGTGTTACTGTCAATTTCTCCCTTTATGTCTGATAAACATTTGCCTTATGTATTGAGGTGCTCCTAGGTTGGGTGCATATATATTTACAATGGTTATATCTTCTTCTTGGATTGATCCCTTGATCGTTACTTAGTGTCCTTCTTTGTCTCTTGTAACAGTCTTTATTGTAAAGCCCATTTTTCTGATAAAGTATTGCTACTCCAGCTTTCTTCTGCTTTCCATTTGCATGGAATACCTTTTTCTATTCCCTCACTTTCAGTCTGTATGTGTCTCTAGATCTGAAGTGGGTCTCTTGTAGAAAGCATATATATGGGTTTTTGTCTCTATTCAGCCAATCTGTCTTTTGGTTGGAGCATTTAATTCATTTACATTTCAGGTAATTATCAATATGTAGGTTTTTATGACTATTTTTGTTAATTGTTTTGGATTTGTTTTTGTAGGTATTTTTACCCCTTTCCCTTTTGTTCTTTTCTCTTGCGGTTTGTTGTGTTTGGATTCCTATTTCTTTTTTGTGTGCATATCTATTATAGATTTTTGATTTGTGGTTAACATGAGGTTTTGATATAACATTCTATCTATCTATGCATGATTTAAGTTGCTGATCTCTTAATTTCGAATGCATTTCTTTTTTATGATTAATTTTTACTGGAGTGTAGTTGCTTTACAATGTTGTGTTAGTTTCTACTGTACAGCAAAGTGAATAAGCTATATGTATACATATATCCCCTCATTTTTGGATTTCCTTCCCATTTAGGTCACCACAGAGCACTGAGTAGAGTCCCCTGAGCTCTACAGCAGGTTCTCATTAGTATCTATTTTATACATAGTATCCATAGTGCATATAGGTCAATCCAAATCTCCCAATTCATCCCACCCCCTTCCCTTTCCTCCCTTGGTGTCCATACATTTGTTCTCTACAACTGTATCACTATTTCTGTTTTGCAAATAACAAATCCATTTTTCTAGATTCCACATATATGCATTAATATACAATATTTGTTTTTCTCTGTCTGACTTATTTCACTCTGTATGGTCCATCCACATCTCTACAAAAGACCCAATTTCATTCCTTTTTACAACTGAGTAATAGTCCATTGTATATATGTACCACATCTTCTTAATTCATTCCTCTACTGATGGACATTTAGGTTGCTTCCACGTCATGGCTATTGTAAATAGTGCTGCAATGAACATTGGGGTGCATGTGTCTTATTTATTTAGGCTGTGCCAGGTCTTAGTTGCGGCACACTGGATCTTTAGTTGAGGCATGGGGGACCTTTTAGTTGTGGCATGCAGACTTCTTAGTTGCAGCATGCAGACTCTTAGTTGTGGCATGTGGACTATGGCAGCATGCATGTGGGATCTAGTTCCCCAACCAGGGATCGAACCCAGGCCCCCTGCATTGGGAGCATGGAGTCTTACCCACTGGACCACCAGGGAAGTCCCACATGTGTCTCTTTGACTTATGGTTTTCTCTGGGTATATGCCCAGTAGTGGTATTGCTGGGTCATATGGTAGTTCTACTTTTAGTTTTTTAAGGAACCTCCATACTGTTTTCCACACTGGCTGTATCGCTTTACATTCCCACCAACAGTGTAAGAGGGTTCCCTTTTCTCCACACACTCTCCAGCATTTATTGTTTGTAGATTTTTTGATGATGGCCGTTCTTACCAGTGTGAGGTGATACCTCATTGTGGTTTTGATTTGCATTTCTCTGATAATTAGTGATGTTCAGTATCTTTTCGGTGTGCCTGTTGGCCATCTGTATGTCTTCTTTGGAGAAATGTCTATTTAGTTCTTCCACCCATTGTTTGATTGGATTGTTTGTTTTTTTGATATTGAGCTCCATGAGCTGTTTGTATATTTTAGAGATTAATCCTTTGTCTGTTGCTTCATTTGCAAATATTTTCTCCCATTCTGAGGGTCGTCTTTTGGTCTTGTTTATGGTTTCCTTTGCTATGCAAAAGTATTTAAGTTTAATTAGGTCCCTTTTGTTATTTTCATTACTCTGGGAGGTGGGTCAATAAAGATCCTGTTGTGATTTATGTCAAAGAGTGCTCAGCCTATGTGTCCCTCTAAGAGTTTTATAGTGTATGGCCTTACATTCAGGTCTTGAATCCATTTTGAGTTTATTTTTGTATATGGTATTAGGGAGTTCTAATTTCATTCTTTTACATATAGCTGAGAAAGTTCTAATTTCATTCTTTTACATATAGCTCTCCAGTTTTCCCAGCCACCACTTATTGAAGAGGCTGTCTTTTCTCCATTGTATATTCTTGCTTTCTTTGTCATAGATTAGGTGACCATATGTGTGTTGGTTTAACTCTGGGCTTTCTATCCTGTTCCATTCATCTATATTTCTGTTTTTGTGCCAGAACCATATTGTCTTGATTACTGTAGCTTTGTAGTATAGCTGATTCCTCCAGCTCCATTCTTCTTTCTCAAGATTGCTTTGGCTATTCAGGTTCTTTTGTGTTTCCATACAAATTGTAAAATTTTCTGTTCTAGTTCTGTGAAAAATGCGATTGGTAATTTAATAGGGATAGTATTGAATCTGTAGATTGCTTTGGGTAGTATAGTCAATTTCACAATGTTGATTCTTCCAATCCAAGAACATGGTATATCTCTCCATCTGTTTATGTCATCTTTGATTTCTTTCATCAGTGTTTTATAGTTTTCTAAGTACAGGTCTTTTGCCTCCTTGGGTAGGTTTATTCCTAGGTATTTTATTCTTTGGGTTGCAATGGTAAATGGGAGTGTTTCCTTAATTTCTGTTTCTGATCTTTCGTTGTTAGTGTACAGGAATGCAAGAGATTTCCTTGTATTAATTTTGTATCCTGCGACTTTACTAAGTTCACTGGTTAGCTCTAGAAGTTTTCTGGTTGCATCTTTAGTATTTTGTATGTATAGTATAATGTCATCTGCAGACAGTGATAGTTTTAGTTCTTCTTTTCTAATTTGGATTCCTTTTATTTCTTTTTCTTCTCCAATTGCTGTGGCTAGGACTTCCAAGACTGTGTTGAATAATAGTGATGAGAGTGGACACCCTTGTGTTGTTCCTTATCTTAGAGGAAATGCTTTCAGTTTTTCACCATTGAGAATAATGTTTGCTGTGGGTTTGTCATATATGGCCTTTATTATGTTGAGGTAGGTTCCCTCTATGTCCACTTTCTGGAGAGTTTTTATCATAAACTGTGTTGAATTTTGTCAAAAGCTTTTTCTACATCTACTGAGATGATCATGTGGTTTTTATTCTTCTATTTGTTAATATGGTGTATCACATTGATTTGCATATATTGAAGAATATTTGCATCCCTGGGATAAATCCCACTTGATCATGGTGTATGATCCTTTTAATGTGTTGTTGGAATCAGCTTGCTAGTATTTTGTTGAGGATTTTTGCATCGATGTTCATCGGTGATATTGGCCTGTAATTTTATTTTTTGTTTGATATCTTTGTCTTCATTTGGTGTTAGGGTGATGGTGGTGGCTTTGTAGAATGAATTTGGAAGTGTTTCTCCCTCTGCAATTGTTTGGAAGAGTTTAAGAAGTATAGGTGTTAGCTCTTCTCTAAATGTTTGATAGAATTCTCCTGTGAAGCCATCTGGTCCTGGACTTTTGTTTGTTGGAAGATTTTTAGTCACAGTTTCAATTTCATTGCTTGTGATTGGTCTGTTCATATTTTCTATTATTTCCTGGTTCAGTCTTGGAAGGTTGTACTTTTCTAAGAATTTGTCCATTACTTCCAGGTTGTCCATTGTATTGGCATATAGTTGCTTGTAGTAATCTCTTGTGATCTTTTGTATTTCTGTAGTGTTAGTTGTAACTTCTTTTTCATTTCTAATTTCGTTAATTTGAGTCCTCTCCCTTTTGATGAGTCTGGCTAAAGTTTTATCAATCGTGTTTATCTTCTCAAAGAACCAACTTTTAGTTTTATTGGTCTTTGCTATTGTTTTCTTCATTTCTATTTCATTTGTTTCTGCTCTGATTGTTATGATTTCTTTCCTTCTACTAACTTTACGGTTTATTTTGTTGTTGTTCTTCTTCTTCTTCCTCTAGTTGCTTTAGGTGTAAGTTTAAATGGTTTTTTTTTTTTTTTTTGAGATTTTTCTTATTTCTTTTTTTTTTTTTTTTTTTTTTTTTGCGGTATGCGGGCCTCTCATTGTTGTGGCCTCTCCCGTTGCGGAGCACAGGCTCCGGACGCGCAGGCCTGGCGGCCATGGCTCACGGGCTTAGTTGCTCCACGGCATGTGGGATCTTCCCGGACCAGGGCACGAACCCGTGTCTCCTGCATCGGCAGGCGGATTCTCAACCACTGCGCCACCAGAGAAGCCCTCTTATTTCTTGAGGTAGGATTGTATTCCTGTAAACTTCCCTCTTAGAACTGCTTTTGATGCATCCCATAGGTTTTGGGTCATCATATTTTCATTGCCATTTGTTACTAGGTATTTTTGATTTCCTCTCTGATTTCTTCAGTGATCTATTGGTTATTTAGTAGTATATTGTTTAGCCTCCATGTGTTTGTGGTTTTCACAGTTTTTTTTCCTGTAATTGATTTCTTATCTCATAGCTTTGTCATTCGAAAAGATGCTTGATAAGTTTTCAATTTTCTTAAATTCACCAAGGCTTGATTTGTGACCCAAGATGTGATATATCCTGTAGAAGGTTCCATGTGCACTTGAGAAGAAAGTGTATTCTGCTGCTTTTGGATGGAATATCCTATAAATACCAATTAAATCTATCTGGTCTGATGTGTCATTTAAGGCTGGTGTTTCCTTATTAATTTTTTGTCTGAATAATCTGTCCATTGGTGTAAGTGGGTTGTTAAAGTCCCCCACTATTATTGTGTTACTGTCAATTTCCCCTTTTATGGCTGTTAGCATTTGCCTTATGTATTGAGGTGCTCCTATGTTGGGTGCATAAATATTTACACCTTCTATATCTTCTTATTGGATTTATCACTTGATCATTATGTAGTGTCCTTCTTTGTCTCTTGTAACAGTCTTTACTTTAAAGTCTATCTTGTCTGAGTATTGCTACTCAGCAAAGAACTCTTCCAGATGCCTTTTTACAGTCTTCAGGGAATTGAAAATTTTTCTATTAAGAGAATTTTTTAAAGACCTAGATAAAGGGAAATCTGAAGGTGCAATGTCTAATGAATATGGCGGATAAATCAGAACTTCCCAGCCAAGCTGTAACAATTTTTACCTGGTCATCAAAGAAACATGTGGTCTTGCATTATCCTGATGGAAGATTATGCATTTTCTGTTGACTAATTCTGGATGCTTTTCGTCGAGTACTGCTTTCAGTTGGTCTAATTGGGAGCAGTCCTTGTTGGAATTAATTGTTTGTTTGGTTTTCTGGAAGGAGCTCATAGTAGAGGGTTCCCTTCCAATCTCACCATATGCACAACATCACCTTCTTTGGATGAAGACTGGCCTTTGGAGTGGTTGGTGGTGGTTCATTTCTCTTGTCCCACGATCTCTTCCATTCCACATTATTGTGCAGTATCCACTTTTCATTGCCCATCGCAATTTGTTTTAAATACAGAACGTTTTCATTATGGTTAAGTAGAGAATTGCATGAGGAAATATGGTTAAGATGGTTTTTTTCGTTTAACTTATGTGGGACTCAAACATCAGAGCAATTAACATAACCAAGCTGGTGCAAATGATTTTCAGTGCTTGATTTGGATATTTTGAGTATGTTGGTTATCTCCTGTGTGGTATATCATTGATTGTTCTCAATTAATGTCTCAATTTGATCACTGTCAACTTCAACTGGTCTACCAAACAGTGGAGCATTGTCCAGCAAGAAACCTCCAGCATGAAACTTTGCAAACCACTGTTGACATGTTCGATCAGTCACAGCAACAACATACACTGCACAAATCTTTTTTTGCATTTTGGTTGTGTTTTTCCCTTTCTTGAAATAATAAAGCATAATATGACTAAAATGTTGCATTTTTTCTTCCATTTTCGATATTAAAATTGTTACACAGAAATTCACCAATTTTGATAAGTCTTTTTTAAACACACACTGATATGACAGCTGTCACTTACAATCTAACAATTGGTTTGAATGAAGTTAAAGATAACTAAGTGCTACTAGAGCCACCTTAGGGAAAAAAACTGTAGGAAACTTTTGGCCATCCCAATATTTCTGAGATTTTGTATCATCTTTACTATCATTACTCTGAATTCTTTTTCAGATAGATTCCCTATTTCATCTTCATATTTCATCTTGTGGATTTTTACCTTGCTCCTTTGTCTGCAACATATTTCTCTGTCTTCTCATTTTGTCTAAGTTACTATCTTTAAGATCTCCTTTCCTCAGTCTGCAGGGTCATTGACACTCTTGCTTCTGGTGTCTGCCTCAGATGGGTGAGGTTGATCCAGTGGCTTGTGTAGGCTTCCGGGTGGTAGGGACCGGTGCCTGTGCTCTGGTGGGTGGAGCTGGATATTGTCCTTCTGATTGGGCCCGGGCATGTCAGGTGGTGTGTTTTGGGGTGTCTGTGAGTTTAATATGACTTTAGGCAGCCTGTCTGCTGATGGGTGGGTTTGTGTTCCTGTCTTTCTTGTTGTTTGGCATGAGGCATCTAGCACTGGAGCCTGCAGGCAGTTGGGTGGGGCTTGGACTTGGAGTCAAGATGGAGACTTCCTGGAGAGCTCTTGCCAATTAATATTCCCTGGGGCCAGGAATTCTCTGGTGGTCCAGCATCCTTGACTCAGTGCTTCCACCCCAGAGACTCAGGCCTGACCCCCAGTTGGGGAAGCAAGACTCTGTAAGCCACGTGGTGAGGCAAAAAAAAAGGGTGGGGGGTGGTGAGGGAAGAAAACAGACAGACTAACAAAGCCCAAGACAAATAGCAAAGACAAAAACAAACAGTCAACAACAACTGTTAAACAAAGAAAACAGAGGGCTTCCCTGGTGGTGCAGTGGTTAAGAATCCGCCTGCCAATACAGGGGACATGAGTTTGAGCCCTGGTACGGGAAGATCCCACATTCCACAGAGCAAATAAGCCCATGCGTCACAACTACTGAGCCTGTGCTCTAGAGCCCATGAGCCACAATTACTGAAGCCTGTGAACCTAGAGCCTGTACTCCACAACAAAAGAAGCCAATGCGACGAGAAGCCTGTGAACCGCAACAAAGAGCAGCCCCCACTCACCGCAACTGAAGAAGCCCACACATAGCAATGAAGACCCAATGCAGCCAAAAATAAATTTATTTTTTAAAAAATGAACAGATAAATAAAACCCAAGACAAATGGTAAAAGCAAAACCACACAAACAAAAACTAACAAAGAAACATACACACATACCAAAAAACAAAAAGAAAGCAAAAAACAAGAGAATAACCAGACATATAAAAGATCCCCAAAAGGAAATCAAACAATTAAAAACAAAACTAATAAAAAGACAAGAAACTAAAGTAGAATGCAAACTAAAAAAATGGCAAAGAAAACATAAAATAAATACAAAAATGATGAAGAAAGATTAAAAACAAAAGAAAGCAAGAAAAAGACTCAAAACACTGAAAAAGTAAAAATAGAAAAATAAAAATATATTAAAAAATTTTTTATTTAAAAAAAATTTAAAAACAATTAAAAAACAGAACAAAACATTTAAAAAAATAATAATAATTTCCTGGGGTCTTAGCTGTCAATATCCTTGCCCCCACTGTGAGTCACACCAACCTCCGCCTCCCCAGGAGGCCCTCCAGCACCTCTAGGTGGGTCTCTGGACCTGCTGTGGGTGCATCTCTTACTCTGACCTGGCCCAACTCTTGCATGTACTTGCCTCCATAGACCGGTCTCAGTCGTGGGAACACTCTTTGTCCATTCAGATATTCCATATATGCAGCGTTTACCAAGCTGGTCACAGGGATTTAATCTGCGGCATGTGCAGCTGCATGGAAAGATTTCTGTTCTTCCTCAGTCACCTTACCCCTGGGGCTCAGCTGTGGTTTTAGCCCCAACTCTGTATTTTGGCCACTCACAGCAGTCTGCTCCTGAGGCTACCTTGGAGCACTCGGGTCTGCCCTGGCGAAGACAGGTCATGGAGGTGGCATGGCTGCTGGGGTCACAGGAGCCCCAGGGGTGACAGGTGAGTGGGGGGGTAGACAGTGGCCGTGAGATGTCCAGTCCCACTAGTGAGGTCGTGTGCTGGGCAGCTGACGGCCATAGGAGTGAGCCTTTCCTAGTACCTGGTGGCCATTATGAGAGGATCAGCCTTGGTGGAGGCCTTTCCTAGTGCCTGGCAGCAGGCATGAGAAGGCCAGCCCGGGTAGGGACTTTTCCTGGTGCCTGGTGGCAGAAGTGTGTGTCTCAAATGCACTTAAAATATCCTCCGTTTGTACTCTCCTCCTCTCAAGATTACTGGTTTTGATACCATATTTGTGTGTGAGTGATTTCCTACCTTTACTGTATGTTGGCCTTTACTGGTGAGCTTTCCCATTTCATAATTTTCTTGTATCCAGTTGTGGCCTTTTCTGCCTAGGAAAATTCCTTTAGCATTTGTTGTAAAGCTGGTTTGGTGGTGCTGAATTCTTTTAGTTTTTGCCTTTCTGTAAAGCTTTTGATTTATTTGTCAAATCTGAGAGCCTTGCTGGGTAGAGTTTTCTTGGTCGTAGGTTTTTCCCTTTCATCTCTTTAAATATATCATGCCACTCGCTTCTGGCCTGCAGAGTTTCTGCTGAAAAATTAGCTGATAGTCTTATGGGGGTTCCCTTGTATGTTTTTTTTTTGCTTTTCTCTTGTTTCTTTAAATATTTTTTCTTTGTCTTTAATTTTTGTCAATTTGATTATTATGTGTCTTGGTGTGTTCCTCCTTGGGTTCATCCTGTATGGGACTCTGTGCTTTCTGGACTTTGGTGACTGTTTCTTTTCCCATGTTAGGAAATTTTTCAGCTATTATCCTTAAAATATTTTTTCAGGCTCTTTTCTCTCCCTCTTCTCCTTCTGGGACCCCTATAATGCACATGTTGGTGCATTTGACATCCCGGAGGTCTCTTAAACTGTCCTCATTTATTTTCATTCTTTTTTCTTTATTCTGTTCCATGGCAGTGATTTCTACCACTCTGTCTTCCAGCTCACTTATCCATTCTTCTGCCTCATCTATTCTACTGTTGATTCCTTCTGGTGTATTTTTTCATTTCAGTTATTGTATTCTTCAACTCTTTTTTGTTCTTTATATATTCTCTTTGCTAAAAATTTCTTGTAACTTCTCAGTCTGTGCATCCATTCTTTTCCCAAGTTCCTGGTTCATCTTTATGATCATTACTCTGAACTCTTTCTTGGGTAGACTGTCTATGTCCACTTCACTTAGTTCTTCTGGGTTTTTATTTTGTTCTTTCACCTGGAACATATTCCTTTGCACTCTCATTTTGTTTAAAACTCCATTTGTATTTTTATGTATACAGTGGGTTAGTTATGTTTATTGACCTTGGAGAAGTCACCCTCTGTAGGAGATGTCCTGTGTGCCCCAGCAGTACACTCTCCTCTTGTCCTCTAGGGCCAGGGACCAGCTAGTTCCACTATAGGTGCTGACCTGTGTTTGCAGACTCAGTTCCCCAGGCTGCCAGATCATGCTTTTCTTGCTTCTGGTGTCTGCCCCCTGGTGGGTGAGGCTGGTCTGGAGGCTTGTGCAGGCTTCTTGGTGGAGGGGCTGGTGCCTGTCCACTGGTGGGTGGAGCTGGGCCTTGGCCCTCTGGTGGGCAGGGCTGTGTCAATGGGTGTGTCTAGAGGTAGCTATTGGCTCAAGAATTATTTAAGGCAGCCTGTCTGCTGATGACTGGGGCTGTATTCCACCCTGTTGGTTGTTTGGCCTGAGGTGTCCCAGCACTGGAGCCAACAGGCTGTTGGGTGGGGCCAGGTCTCCATGCTAACGGCCCAAGATGGCTGCATGCAGCCAGAGTTCATGTAGGTAAACACTCCCTGCTTTGTCCACTGCCAGCTTTTATGATACCAGTGAGAGCCACAGCCATCCCCTGTCTCCACAGGAGACCCTTTGACACCAGCAGGTAGGTCTGGCCCAGGCTTCTATAGGGTCGCTGCTCCCCCAGTCCTGTGGGGCTCCTACAGTCAAACCCCACTGGCACTGGGGGCTCCTGCTCTCAGTGCCAGACTCCTGGGCTGGGGAGCTTGGCATGGGGTTCAGAGCTCTCACTGCTCTGGGAGAACTTCTGCAGTATCATTCTCCCATTTGTGGGTCACCCGTCCAGGTAGTATGGGATTTGATTATATTGCACATGTGCCCCGCCTACTATTTTGTCGTGGTTTTTTCTTTGTGTCTTTGGATGTAGAATATCTTTTTTTTTTTGGTGGATTCAGTCTTTTTTATTGATGGTTGCTCAACCTTCAGTTACGATTTTGGTATGCTCATGAGAAGAGGATAGCTCAAGGTCCTTCAACTCCACCATCTTGTCTCTCTCCTCTCCATTTCAAACTTTTGGGTGTATTTCTTGCACATTTTTTTCTCAATCTAAGTTTTCAGAGTTGTACCTTATTGATCACTGTCAAAGTTTTATATCTTTAATTTTAAAGACATGCTTACAAGCTACAGGGAATAAAAAGTATTGAGGCAAACTTAAGGTTAGGACTTCAATGTCAGACCAACTGGATTTAATGAATTAACTGCTCCAAGGTGAGAGCATTTTACCTGTCCCCTGCCCCACAGTGCAAAGAACAGTGCTAGAAATAACACAATATGCATTTCATCAATATAATCATCCCCAGCATATTTTCATAGGTGTAACTTACTGAGTTCTTACTATGTGCTAAGCATTGTTCTAAATATTTTTCTAGCAATATCCCATTTAATGTCCATAACAATTCCATTTGGTTGTTGGTGGTGTTTTCTATATTTCTGATGAGAAAACTGAGGTTCAGAAAAAGAGAGCTACGTGAACAAGTTCACCCAGTTTCTAACCAGCAACATAGGTGCCAAATCCATGACTGTCCACACTGATTCAGAAAATGCCAAGCAGAAAAGAAATCCACCATGACCTAATTAGATTGAGCAGTGAAGGAGAAACATCCTTCCTTGTTATCAAGACCATATCCTCCATGTAGTTGTAACACATAATGGATATTAAGCATCCGTCCTCTGTGTAAGTTCTGGTCCTTTCCATCTGTATGAAACTGAGCTAATTATCTTTACATCTTTGAAGCGATAGCCTGTAGATTTGAGGAACTGGTAACCCGTGGCTTGCTGTATCGATCTCTGGGAATAAACACACACAGAAAATTCCAAGGATTGAATTCTACAACAGGTGTGGGGTTGAAGCCATGGATGTCTTATAAAAAGACATTTTAGATTTTTTTTTAAACATCTTTATTGGAGTATAATTGCTTTACAATGGTGTGTTAGTTGCTTCTTTATAACGAAGTGAATCAGTTATACATATACACGTGTTCCCATATCACTTCCCTCTTGCGTCTCCCTCCCTCCCACCCTCCCCATCCCACCCCTCTAGGTGGTCACAAACCACCGAGCTGATCTCCCTGTGCTATGCGGCTGGGGCAAATACTACTCAAATGGTAAACTTTGGGGGAGGCTTTGGCAGTTTCCAAAGTGAGGGCTTTGAACAGTGATCATTTTGACACTTCTTCGTCTTCATAATGAATCTTCTATAAAAAAGATTCCCATCAGAGAATCCCACCACTTGAGAGAAGAAAGCGGCCCAGAGACCATCAGTTGTACAGTCTTACTTACAGATTAGGAAACTTGGGCCCAGGGAAGGCAAGAAACATGCCTGGCTCCTCTGGAGCAGAGCTGGGGCTGGAATCCAGTGTATTCTCTTCTACCACGAGTATCTGTTTCATCCTCATAGTCCCCTTCGGCTGCAATCTAAAGCGTTTGAACATTGCATGTGACACAAGTTGCAGATGAGAAGTCCCTGAGCTTTGGTGAACTCGCCCTGTCACTAGTTAGCTATGTGATCTTGGGCAGTGTTTTAATCTCTTGGAACCACAGGTTTCTCCTGTGCACAGTACACTTGATGGACTTGCTATCTGGAATCACTTTACTACCATAACATGTGACTCTGTGATTTTAATCTATTTGTGAATGAACTTCTACTTTTCACAAAGCACGTGATCTTCTTTTTCCTCATTAAGATTCTCTGCATTTCTAATGAAAAATGACTTTGGAATCAGAATTCCAAAGACAGACAAGCTCTAAGTAAAAGATAAGATAGACATTTTCAGCTATGAAAGAACTCAAAAACTTTTTTCCCTAGTTCCTAGTTTTATTAAGCAATTTGTGGCTATACTTCAGCACACCAAGAAACTAACATACATGTGGGCATCAAGAAGTGACAAGACAAATGCAGAAGCCCAGAAGAAGAGCATCCTAAGGAGATAATTGGTCAGTTCATCAGAATTAGAACAGGAAGCCAGTGGACTCTGAGAAGGATGCCTTCACGAGAAAGAATGGAATGGATTCCAAGGAATATCAGGGAGCTAGATGATACTAGGGACATACTTTTTAAAAATTACATGTGTATATGTGTGTTTTATGTTTCAACAAGAACAAAGAAAAATAACGAACACCAAGAGAAAGAAATTCATAAAAACTAAATCAAAGAGTCTAAATATGAAGGCAGAGCGATCCAAAAAAAGTCAGAAAAGTGAAATTCTTTGATCCAGATGAAGGAACATTGACTTTCACTGGCATTGGGCTCATGGTCTTGAGTGGTTTCAGGAAACGGTGTGATTGTCACACATTCTGACCCTCTGCAGTGCATACTAACATGCCAGGCTAATGAAACTCCATGCCCCCCTGCTTTCAACTCTTAGAATAAAATTGGGCAACACATAGAACTTCTGATACTGGTACCAGACAGGGTATAAAAGTTTACATCTGTAACAGGGAATATAGTTAACAGAAGTTGAGAAGGGGAAGAGGGAGAAAAGATGGGAATGTGCTGATAGTCACACAAAATCTGATCGGTTGCCTCTGTGACCAGAGAGTGGCAGGAAATGGAACTGAAGTGGGACGACACAGGTCGAGACTGTAATGTTTTGTTAAGAAATAAAAGCTGGGTAGACAGTAACAGGCATTATTCCCGGCCTCCTGTGCGCTGGTTATCGTTCTTCCTCATCACTGTGGGTGGTTCTTTCTCCAGTCTCAGGTCGTTTCCTCACTAGCATACGCTGATAAGTATTTTACTGACTAATTGAGTGGGGGGGTCTCTGCAGATCTCTGGGGTTATCTCTCTGTTCAGATCTCTCTTCTCTAATACTTGGCTCCATGAGCTCTAGCTGCCTTGGTCTCCCAAGCTCTCAGCTCTGTCTCCCCAACTTAGGAAATCTGCCAGGCTCTCCCTCAATTTCCCCTCCTTGAGCTACTGCCAGGAAGCTCTCTGAAGTCTTCAAAATGGAGAAATCATAGAGCTTATCTTATTTGATTCTCAATCAGGGATTATTGTCTTCTTTTGCCTGAGTTCCAGTGTCTTAACAATTATTGTTTTATATACAGATTTTTTTTTATTATTCAGTTGGGAGAGTAAATCTGGCCTCTGTTAGTCCCTCTTGAAAGCAGAAGTCATTAAAAAAAAAAAAAATTTCTTCTTTATCAGAGATCTCTTTTAGTTTCTGCCTTCCCAGACAGCCAACTCTTCGCTTACCTCCCAATTTTGAAAATCCAATTTAACCCCCTTGAAGATAATATTCACACCAACTCCATGTAACAGCCAGTAACCAAAGAAAAGAAACTAATTGTAGTTCTAATTTTTATTCTATACATTTCCACACAATTCACAATACAGAAAAAGTGTCCAAAAAGTAACTGTAACTAGTCATTTCTTTTTCAGAGATTAGTTCAGTCTCCCCAATTAATTCCATTGAAAATCTCTGTAGAGCAACACAGTGATCAAGATACTTTGTATAAACAGGAAATGCAAGAAAATTAGGGAAAAATACTTTATGACTTTGTTACAAAAAAACTCCATTCTTCCCCACCCCACCCTTCCCACCCCCCCCTCCATTTCATATTATCTGGATCCTACTTTACCTGGAAATAAAACTTCATCATCCTGCTGCCACAGATGCTACTCTTTTTTGGATTCCACCTGCCAGCTGGCAGCTTTGCAAAGGCATGGCTCTGGGATGTGATAGGGCAGAATCAGAAATCATGAAAGAGCCCTTTATAATGTGACTGTAACTCTTCCTACAGATACAGCCTTTGAGAGTGGACTGCCCACAGCCAAGGGCACTCTGGATGCCCAGGAACTTTTTCCCACTCAGGAATCAAATTAAATGAAATATATTCATTCTTATGGAACTGAGATTGTCCTCTGTTTCTTAATTCTTTACAGGAATGGTTTTCCTGATTTTCAATCAGCTGCAGTCCATATAATATGCAGATTCATGGCTGTCAACTTAATTATTGGTAATTTAAAAAAAAAAAAAAAACCAGCCTAGCTAACCTTTAACTGAGACTAATGTGGACCCTAACTTATCAAAGATGTGTTTTGCAAAATATTCTGTTGTGCTAGAATATTTTGTCTATAAAAGTTCCAAATCTCACTCCCCAGGATGGCAAGAACCCCACACTTCCCAGCCCACAATCAGGATGTTAGCAAGCATCAATCTAGGTTCCAGTTGCGTTGGAAATTATACATGTCATCAAAGCCTCAGTCCAACCAATGGAGGAGGGGGGCAGGGAATGAAAGGTGTTACTGTTAATAAAACCCAAAAGGTTGGGAACCATTTGGATTCATTACACAAGGTGCAGTAAATATCAAAGCTAAAGTCTATCTTAAAAGTTGATAAATCTTACTAACCTATTTGAGAGAAATTACCCATAAATTTAAAACAAAATATAAACAATTTAGGGCTGTCATCTGTTTATTTTTACAATTTGTAAAAATCTCCTATCTCTGTAATTCTTAAGAGGAAAGGTTATAGTCTCAGAATTTGTAAGGATTATGAAAAACTTCCTAAGTTGTACTTATTTTTCTCAAATTTTACCATAGATCTGCATAAGTCTGTGGTCTAACCTCCTAATGAACACTTAGAGAAACTCCTTCAAAATCAAGCCAGTCCTTTGGAAAGCTCTACTAGAAAGTTCTTTCTATTTAGCAGAGTCCTGTTTTCCCCTAAATTCAGGACATAATCTAATTCTTCTAAGCAGCATATGTTGAAAATTTCACAAGTAATACTCCTTGAAGCCACTCTAAACAAGTTCACTGTTTTTTTTTTCTATATCTTCTCAATTTGCGTTTCATGAGGATCAAAGTTTGCTGAGGGTACATATTATTTATTTGTGGGTCACCATGGCAATTTAAGACTGAGAGCCTTATTATTGTGCTACACTTGAGAATTTTTTCCCCCATTACTGTTTTTTCTCACTTTCCCGAGATAGAGGCAGGAGGGGCGGGGGACAAGGTGGAGTGGGAGGAGTTCTCTGAGCAAGACTCCAGACACGGGCCCACTTTGCAAGGTGATCTCAAGAATGACTCCCACCCCCCTCCAGCCAACCCGAAATCTAGGAGCTCATGGAAGTAAGGGAAGGATGGCAATTAAAACTAGTTCACAGGCAGAAACATCACAGGACATTAGTCTAGGGATATGAGGCTGAGCCCGAATTCATGACAGTAAGTTATAAAAATTGTCTCCATGTTTTTTGTACCAGAAAATACAGGGATCTTCTGCCCCCTTCTCCAAGCCCCAGTCCCAACTGCACACCCGAAACAAAAAATGGGTAGAAAGTAGGAAACTGAACACTAGATCCTTTGTTTTCACTTCAGTTCCTGAACTTGTGACGGTTACGCCTTTGTAGAAACATATCTTATTCAGGAGATTTGGGAATTGGCAAACAGTGGTGGGTGTATGTGTGTGTAAGCACAGCAGATTTCTTTTAAGGTCATGAAATACCGGCTTCTAAATGATCTGGGATGTATTTACGATGTCTGCTGTTTTTACAAAAATGCTTTCATTGCATCTATGTGGCAGGCACCTGAGAAAAGAGGCTCTGATTGAGTTCTGCCCCAGTCCAACATCATAGAAATCGAAACCTGGGAAACATCACAGATGTCTTTTAGTCCGAGCAATTGCTTTAACATGATCCCTGATCTGGTTGTTCAGTTTTCACTTACACACTAGAAGAAACACTCGCTGCGATAAGTTCACTGTTTTTGGAAAGCCCAATCCACTTTTCTGGATGTGACGTTTAGGGAAAACGAAAGCCTTCATAAGAAAGAAAGCGCCTCCTCTCCATGTCTGTTGTGATCTTGTCTGTCCTTGTTTTATTCTGCACTGTCCGCCCTACAGAACTTGAACCTCATGGTCCTCGTTAAGCCATCTCCTCCCAACATTCCTTTTCCTAATCCAAATCTGGCTGCTTCCCAGATCAAACACCCCTCTTCTACGTATTCATCAAACTGCTCACAGAGGTGCCTTGCAAATACAAGATTCAGAACAGAAGGATATCTCAGGCCCGTCCGTTCTTGCTACCTCAAGTGTGGCATCTTCCCATGGGTGCATTAAACTTCTACATATGTGACTGTGTATGATGGATTTAGCCTTGTATACCCACCCCAAACTTCAAGCAATGGAATCTTGAATGGCAAGACCATTTCAACACTTTTTGGTGCAGCATTCTGAAATAATATTATTCCAATAGTGACTTCCAAGGAGAGAAAATAATACCAACATTTTTAAATGCTGAGAATCACGAAGTAGAGAAGCCAGGAAGTCCCCTTCAGTGTTATTTCGTGAAATCCATCCTGGTACCAAAATATTTGCTCTTTTTTCCCCCTTGAAATATTCCCAAGCTGATAAGCCTCTGAGAGCAAAAATCCTAAATTTTTAACATCATATTCTCCCTCAGTCCTAACCAACCCACGCTGTGGAATCTTAGGTAAATATTTTTTCAAGGATTCACCTTCTAAATGATAGAAAACTGAATGATGGATGTAACCTAGCATTGAAAGCAATGGTGGAAAATCACTTAGAAAACATCTATTGTAGACACGTTAGTCGGTAATATCTAAAGATCTTAGTCGTACTATAGTTCTACCACTTACTACATGAATCTGTGTTAGCTGAATTCATTGCTCTGAGATTCCATTTATTCATTTAAAATGCACTATCTGCATTATCCACCTCAGGGCTTTGTACTGAAGCTCAAAAGTGTCAAAAATGCGTCAAAATGCTAAAGCAGTAACAGTCTAAAATTACCGAAATTGTTACTAATACATTGTACGGAATTGAGTTGTTGAAATTATTTTTATTGAAGCCTATATGCACTAAATGATTGAGAAACTAGATAGTTTCAGTTGTTCCCATCACTAAAGTCTCCCATGTCAGATGCCATTTGGCTCAAAATACTGAAACTGTGGAAAATGGGTAAAAACCAGAATCATCACTTTCTTATTTCCATGGGTAAACCCTCCCTTGTAATTATCATGCCAGTAGCAGAAGCCAAGGCACTTTCCATGATTGCCTTTCATGTGCATTTACTTGGACCCCAGATATATTTTAGGCAGAATTTTCTTCTGTGGTTATACCAGATTACATTTAATTCTAAGAATATCAAATCACAGCACTTTTTTATATTGAATGGACAGTAAAACAGATTTGTAATAGGACTTTACTTAAGAATGTCTAAGGATATTCATTAAAATCCATAATGATGCTTCCAGAAGGTATTTTGGAATAACTTATGCCTCTTAGTTGCTTTCTTTTCATTAGCTCTTAAATTCATGCTTAGTTTGAAGATTTTTAGATGATAACTAAATGCCATTCTCTTTAAAGACTCTGTCACAAAGTGATGTTTTAAAAGATTAAAAGTCAAGATTTTTATAAAATTTTAAAATGAAATCCTGCCATTCAATAAAGTCATTTTCAAAGAACATTGAAAAAACGCCCAGAATCTAATCCAGCCCCCTCAGATCCATGTCCCGAGTCACAACACCCCTCCAGGTGGTCATGTAGCCTCTGCTTAAATACTCCCCATGACTAAAAGTTTCTAATTCTGGGCCTACTCTGCTGTTTGACGATATTTATGCTTCACTTTTGTATTCAGTCAAAATCCACTGTTAAGTTTTGCCTCTTGTTCCTAGTTCTGTCCTTGAGAAACAGGATAAACGTTTTGGCTCTCATTTTAGTAGTGTTTCTAAGTCTCATCTTAAAGTCTTGGTTTCAAATCCATTTTTTAAGAACAGTGCCAAGACTCTAAGGAAAAGCAAATGCAAACTGTTTCTTCTTTCATATTCTCATCTCATAGAACTAAAACATGGCTAGCTAAAGAACGACGGCACAATGAAAGCTGACCTGCAGGGCATGCTACCCTAGTACCATGGGCTTCTCCTGTCTATAGAACTTATCAGACTGGAATTTGTATGTTCTCCTAGGCTGAGCTCCATGAGGTCAAGAGTATTGTCTCTTGCGTTCATTCTTATATCCTTGGTATGGTGTCTGCGTCAGAGTAAATGATAAACATATTTAAAAATAAATGATTAATCATACATAATTGTATGATCAGTTTTGTGAACAGATGATTGCAGGTAAAATGACTGAATGCATGTATAAAGAGACTCTAGAATCCGTCCACCATGATGATACCATCCAATATTCAAATCTCTACTTCAAAATGTAATGCTTCAACAGCCTAAGAATGATTTTTTTCTGCTTGTTTTCGGGGGGACCAGTTCAGTAACTTGGTGTCCTGGGCAAGCACGTTGTCAGGAGCACTATTCCTTGCTTAGTTCCTGTTTTTAGGTTTCTTATTAAACTGTGGGGAGATGGTCTAAAATCCACAGACGGCCAGTAGGGGTATAACGTGCATATGATCCAGCCGCCCAGGTGACTTCGTGGAGCACACTGTCTACATCACCGGGTGTGGAGGCAGCTGCTACGATTGTGCACTGTTGTGGTGTGACTATGATAGAAATTGGCTAAATCTATCTGGGAGGTTACTTCTCAGGACAAGGCCTGTTGTAAATGTACGAGATGATAAAGGTCAACTGAAGTCTATTTGTCCTTCAGGAAAAAGGGATACTTGTCCCAGAGAGTAATTCCATTTTGATCCATTTTGAGCATAACATCTGGGGGAGACGGGCAACTGTATTTCAGAATCATTGAAGGTAGTGGCAGAAAGTCCAGGAGCTGGACAATTGCCATGGCCAGACAATTAGAGGGACTAGCTATGGGGTGATGACCAGGACACAGAACAGGGTTGGAGCCAAAGTCAGTCTGAGAGGCTGGGCAGAGAAAAAACCATAGGACTTATAAAAATCAGCTGAATATGGCATTTAGAGAATAAGAAAGTTGAGATATTCAGAGATGGTTCTACGAAGACCTGGGCAAGAAGCTGTTTTCTACTAAATAAATGTTAGTTAGAAAACTCTCTAATGGATGTTCTACTTTTGCCCCCTAAAATGAAAATAATCCATTTAAGTAGAGCAGTTAGTAGTTTTATTGGATGGTTATGACAAGCCAGTTTAACAACCATCTATTTTATTTTTAAATAGCATAATCGCATAAAATATCATGCTGTTCTCAGTGATTTCATTAGGTACTCCTACGAGAAGGAAGCCTAGCTACTCAGACCGCACCCATATCCGAGTTACTATGCCTTTTCACGGTAGCTTACCAGAATTAGGTATCATTAGGCAGCCTACTGAGTAAATCCTGTAACTCAACCTTGTAAAGGGGTATAAGCATCACAGAGGAAGAAACTCTCCACTTGAGATCCACAAATAGCATAAACAAGTCTCTGGGCTCAGATAGGTTTCATGCTTCATGGAAGGTAACAAAAACAATTACAAGACCTCTTGGCCACAGATTTTATGACACAGGCAAGAGCAAATGCCATGTGCAATTGAAGTCTCCAGTAATAGAACTAAGCTTAGTAATAGTAAAACTAACAAAGAATAAATGAAAAATTTCTGTTACCTTATCTTTGCCTGTTGGTGTTAACTACACAGGCACAGATGACTAGCATGCTTCTAAAATGTTTTTTTAAACCTATGCAATATATGGGTGTATAGGACATATACACATATATGTATACAAACAAATGCATTCCTATATGTGTATTGGGGCTTGTATACGCACAGAGCATTTCTGACATAACATACAAGCAACAATGTTTATCGGTATTCCCGCTGTTTATCCCTGGGGGGTGGGACAGAGGACACTATACCAGCAGAGAGGAACAGCTTGACTTTGCATGTGATACTCTTCTGTGGTATTAGCACTTCTTATAAAAAGTCTAAGCATTTAAAATAAAGTTGATATGTAAAAAAATAAAACTGCACCCACATTTTCTAAGACATGGATATTGTGAGGAGTCTAGTCAATAAATTCCAGAAATCCTTCAGGCAAAGAAACGGTTACTAGGTCTAAGTGAAAACGACCTACTTGTTGAGTATCTCGCAATGCAAATGGATCTGCCTACGTACTAAGGCCAGCTAGGACGGAAGGATGGGGAAGAACGGGTAACGTGAGGCTTTCCAGCACCTGTCACTAGTTTCATGGCTGTGTACTTGCCAGCTAAATTCTCTCTTTCAGAAATTGCATTCATTTTAGGTCATAACCTCTATAGAGGTAACCAAAACTCTCCAAGTGATATTCCCGGCTGTGGTGTTTATTTCATTCTTGGCTTCTGTTCTTTATCAAGTCCTTGAATGTGATAAAGCATAGCTCAACTGGGTTCTTTTTCATTAAATGTGTAATACTGGAATATAAGGCTTCACAAATGACTGCCTTTAAGGTTATATATGTTGGCTTTTAATAACTCTCCATTTCTCATGCCTCTATCAGTCTAATCTAAAAATGGAATCCCAGAGCAGACAGTGCCACGACATGAAAGGCTCTTCTGAGCCAAACACAGGAATGGCAGCTAAGCTAGCTACTCTTGGCAGTACCAGCTCAGTTGGTTTTGTAGAAAATTGTATTTCTATAGGTATATAGTTTTATGTCTTTTAAAGTAATGTGGATTTTCAGACCAGGGCCAGACTATTGCTTCTATACTTCCTGATGGCCCATTAGAGGGGATACTACCCTAAACTGAGTTGGAAACTCCTGAGAATTCCCTTTGCTCTTTCTAAAGCCCAGGACTGTCACATGGAGTGGCCAATTTTTAAAAAAAGCTACAGGAGGTAGATTTAATGTTGAAGCCATTAAATAGGTCACTGTTCTGATCATTTTCGATGCTTTTTTTTTTTTTTTTTTTTTTTTTTTGTAAAACCTAAGTTCTCTGGGTGTTTGCTTTTTCAGAGACATTTGCCTTGGTCCTATGTCATTCCCCATCAATAACGTAGGACATTAACGTCTTTCTTTTTTTGCTTTGCAACAATTTCCAAATGCACGAGGACCCCTACAGTAGTCATTACCTCATCTATTTCCATATCAAGGATTTACTTGTGACTTCAGTTGGAGCTATTTGAATTGGCCCATAGCCACCTGTACCCTCAATTTTCTCTGGGCTGCTTTGAAGCATCACAGAGAAATATGAGATGGTAGTTGGTGAAAGCAGAGTCCTTCATCCCAGCGATGGCAGCTGGTAACCGGCTGCATAGCCAAATATGCTTGGCTCAATCTAGGGAATGGACGGCACCATTCAAAACCAGATTCCAGTCTGTCATAAGGATTATATTTCTGTCATCACAACATCTCCTTGACAGTCCCAGCAACTGGAAAACTCCCAGCAGAAGCCCAGTGATCAAATTCTCCTGGAGCTATTTTTTTTTTCTCCTAGCTTCTGGAAATAATCTACTCCAGTCCCTTTTGCCCTCCCCAGAAAACCCCAAACATAGTTCCATTTCTAAGACTGATGTATGGAAATAGATTACTCAAAACCAACCCGTTCCCCCACAGCTGGAAATCATGCCAACAATTTGATTTTGAAACAACTAAGGACAGACTTAGTCCCCATCCACTGAGAGGCTATTCCAACCTAATACAGTATATATCATCTTTGTACTTTCAAAAGGATACGTGACCAAAAGTGGTTCAGATAAGCAAGGCGTCACCACTGGAGCTTTCAATTAAATGTAGAGAGACGACAGTCATTTATGTTTACATGCAGAAACACTAGGGAAACACTTTGTTTATGTCTAAGAACTAAATGGAAGAAAGCTCAGAAGACATCGGTTTAGTTTAAAGCAAGAAGGTCACCCACTTTCACTTTTGCCGTATACCCAAGTCAAGTAGATATTTTCAGTGAAAGAAGACTTTTTCTCCTGATACTTTAGTTATCATAGAGTCCTTAATAGAGGTGCATATAAGTACCAATGATCCGTGGCAGGATTAGAAGCTGTAATTCTACTGCCAGCAAGATGTTCCTGGCTAGACTCCCACAGTAGTCTGCACTAAGAACATTCTGGTAGGGGAAACAGAAAAGAATTAATATATTTGACCACCCTGTACATGAAATATGGGGCTATAGTGCTATCAGGTATGACCTTGGAACCTGACAAGTGGTAGGTGAGGCATCCATCAGAAAGATCCAGGCATCTCGGAAATCTGGCAGTGGAACTCATAAAACAAGGCTTTGTCCTTGGGACAAGGCTTACTTGGGGGTAATGAAAACCAAAACCTTAGAAGGAAAACCTAAAATGGGCCCCCTCTCACCACTGTACCTGAATCTTTTAGCCTCTGTGCAACATTCCAGCGACTGTTCTCTTGCTTAAGTGAGTTATTTTGACATATGTTGCTACTTTTGCTTTTGCTGTTTTACTTCCAGTCGATTAGCCTGCTTTCTATTATCAGTCAAAAAAGCCTAAAAGTAAACGCTGGCGTAGTGCTCCATTTCCTGTAACCACAGTTCCCACACATGGTTTTCTGCTGTGCAATTTCAGCAGCACTTAAAATTGAGTGGTTCTGCAAACTAGCTCTGGGCCTTTGTTGAATCCATTGCTCATCTCTATTGCAGCAAAAGGCAAAGATGGCTACATGTAGGCAGTACGGAGCTGGACCAACAGCCCAAGCTGAACCGGTCCTCCGTGGCTATCGGCAATAGCCCTGCCACCTGCGTTGACCCCTGGGTCCCCCCTCTGAGGTACCTCTGAGCCCAGACAACTCCCATGCCACCGTGCCAAACCTCAGAGACATTGCACACAAGCTGACATTATTTTAGTGGCACTCCCCAGCTCCTGTATAACGAAAAGGGATTAAGGAGGGAGAGGAGACATGCAAAAGGTCACTAAGTAGTCTTGGTATATTTAGTCTTGGAAATGGAAGCGGTCTGACAGTTCTATTTTTGCAGGACAGCCAGAGGGTTTGAAAAGACCTTCAGCGTCTTCTGGTCTCCAAAGGCTGGATTGTAAAGAGAACCGATCATATCATATTTTTTAAATAGATGGGTCATTACAGGAGAATTGTGCGGTACAGGGGAAAGGTGAATGCATAGGGGGTGGAGGGAGCAGTGCCATGTATACAAACATCCTTGAATCTTTAAAATAAATTATACAGGTGAACACAGAAGTTCATGCTACTTGCTGGAAGCAATAAGGATTGAATTTTGTGGAATTCGTATTCCACAAATCTCCAGGTATCCTGCCTCGTCCTCAGTGGGCTATCATGTTCTGTTGTACATCTTGGTAGCCCTTAAAACTGGTGGCATGGTCTCAGATAGATTCTTGCAGGAGAGAGACAGATTTATGGATTCCATCAGCTTCTTCCAGGGGAGCTGCCCAATCACCAGGAGGGCACAGGTGATATGCTCGTTCAGATTCTCTCAGCCTGTCTACCAGGGTCAAACAGCAGTTTCCAGGTCCTCATGGCCAATGATCTTATAGTTCTGGCGGCTTTCTAGGTAGGCTGCCAAATCCGGGTCCCCGGCCTGCTGTGCTCTCTCTTGAGGTGTCTTACCCTGTAGGTAACAGTGAAAAGGAAAGAGACACAAACACTTGGGATAAGATTAAAAAAAAAAAAAAAAAATAGAAACAGAGCTACTCAAAGATGACTTGCTAAAAACGATCTTTCCATGTTTGCTGTTTTAGAATTGATGAGACACTTTCAGATCTATTATTTGATAGATGCATCTCATCAAACATGTGAGATACACAAGTTCAAGAGAGACGATCACTTTTCAGAGGTGGGGTTCCATCAAAGGAAACGGAGTCTTACAGAGTAACTAGGTACACGGCAGCGAACTGTGTGGCACAGTTTGGGAACCCAGATCCTTTCCAGAAGGGGGGACGGAAATCACGGAACAGAAAAGCAGGGAAACGGGCATTCTGATTTCTAGTTTGGAACTCTTTCTGTTATACTGAACCCTGGGAAGTAGCAAGCAGAAACAAAGAGGAAGGGATTGTCAGAAATAATCCAAAGGGGTTTCTTTGTTGGTTTCAAAGTCTTCAGTTAGGTTCTCCCCAATTTAGAACTGTCTTATCTCTCCAAAAAGTAAGTTAATTTCTGACAATAAAAGTGATGGGTGTTGATTAAAGCAAGAGGGAGGAGATATGGGGATATATGTATATGTATAGCTGATACACTTTGTAATAAAGCAGAAACTAACACACCATTGTAAAGCAATTATACTCCATAAAGATGTTTAAAAAAAAAAAAAAGTACCAGAAAAAAAAAAAATCTTGGGAAAGTAGAAAAGCATAAGAAAATAAAAATCACCAGTAATTCCACTATACTAAGATAACTGCTGTTAACCTTCCATACAGTAACTATTTTATCTTTTTTCGATAGCTCTACACACAATTATTTTGATGAAAATAAAACCATACTCTGTTTATATACTGTTAGGCAATGTGCTTTTGCACTTAATAATATATCAAACCTTTCTACATCATGAAATGTTCTTCTGCATCACTTTAAATGATTGTATAACTTTTTGCAGTCTATTATGTTATATGTATATTTATATACACACAATATTTTTGAAATGAGGCCAATGAACAGTCAGCAGTAAAAGGAGGAAAGGTCTCCATTCTTTTGAATGTTTACAGACATTACTTAAGTTTTTTAAAATGAATTTTTATTGGAGTATAGTTGATTTACAATGTTAGTTTCTGCTGTAGAGCAAAGTGAACCGGTTATATGTATACATATATCCACTCTTTTTTTAGATTCTATTCCCATACAGGTTACTACAGAGTACTGAGTAGAATTCCCTGTGCTACACAGTAGGTCCTGATTAATTATCTATTTTTATACCTAGTAGTGTGTGTATGTCAATCCCAATCTCCCAATTTATCCCTCCCTTTTCTCCTTGGTAACCATGTTTGTTTTTTACATCTGTGACTATTTCTGTTTCGTAAATAGGTTCATATGTACCATTTTTTTAGATTCCACATATAAATGATATATGATATTTGTCTTTCTGCATCTGACTTACTTCACTCAGTATGACAATCTCTATGTTGCTGCAAATGGCATTATTTCATTCCCTTTTTTATGGCTGAGTAATATTCCATTGTATATATGTACAAAATGATATTGAGTTCTAAGGAAAGGGTAGAGGCATGATCATTGCACCAAAGTAATAGCTCCATGTATAAAAATGCACACAAGCATGACAAAAATTATCAAACACTTCTCAGCCTCCATCTCTTCTATTGCAATGGATGGTATCAAACTCAATTAAGTCTGATCCTAGTAGCCTACAAGGGGATATGGAGTAGAAGATAGAAGGGAAGTAACAATGGCTCTAGACTCTGTCTAAAATTTTACTCATTTAGTTGGGATTTAATATTTAACCATAGCTTCAAGTTCTTATAATAATTTTATTCAACTTGGTTACAGTATTTGTAGATTATCTTGTCTTCAATGTTAATGAGGTCGGGATTCCCAGTTTCCAAATATTCAGAGAGATGGGGTGGGCCTCTGAGTTGACTTTAAGGAGCCATTCCCTATTAAGAGAAATTCTCAAAATATTGCTTCTCTTCAAAAATTTCCAGAAGAAGAACCAGTCGTAATTATCATATTCAGCTTCCACCTAGCAAAAAATGATGGAATGGAAAAATTATAGGATCCCTGAAAAGGATGAAGCTCTATTACTTCATAAGGTAAGATCTATCAAACAGAATGTTGGGTGAAAGGTTATACAATAGCATGTACAGTATGACTTTACCTACTTGAAAATGAGAAAAGTAGACATACCCATATGTGGGGAGAAATCATTAAAGTTTTAATGGTATATAGGTCTAGATTGTGGGATTTCTAGTAATTTTTACTTACATTTTTTTTGCATTGCTAGAGTTTTCTGTGTAAGAATGCACTCTATTTATAATAAAAGTAATAAATCTTTTTGCATTTGGAAAAGAGCACATACATATGTAACACAAAATAGAAAGGAATCTCAAGGCACATTGAGCCCATTTATTTGATTCAGAAACTTAGATTAAAAAAAGAGCCATTTGCTCTGGGGCCGGGTTTCCTGGCCAGTCTTTTATTTGTCCCTCTATTTCACCTTGCTCCTCCCTTCTCTTATCACCTGAGTTGAGACCAGTTTCTATGTGGTAAACAGGCAATGGCCCTGCTGTGTCTGAGCGGCCCCAGCAAGGAAGGCCAAGTCCACCTCGGATCATGGCCTCAGCTGGTCCTACCTCCATGGGTTGTGTTTCCTCAATCAGGTTACACATCAAAGCGCCTAAGTGCAAATATCATCTGGGAAGAATACCACAGTGAATAATTATCTGCCATTTGGAATCCTACACCCAGTTCGCTAACCAGATAGGTAACAGACCAGCTAGAAACTAACGAATTTGATAGCCTAGTGCTTTCAGAATTAAGGCAGCCAGGGACCTCAGTCAGAGAGCAAGGATCTGGTGGGTCGCAAGGGAAGTGGAGAATCAAGCAACGCGCCTGGCTCAGAACTGGCTCAGAAAGGAAAGAAAGGTCCACATCAGAGAGAAAGTGACGTCACAAGGTACACTGCAGTTGGAGGAGACCCCAGGGTGAAGACTGCATATAAGTAGGTGCGCATCACTTAAATGAATCGAATGGGGCTGATGTCATCAGTAGGCTTCCAAGTAATTTGTCTATGTTTCTTGGCTACATTCACTGACCCCAAACTTAGGTTATTTAGTACCCACTTAATGAAATCCTCATCTCTATATTAAAATTCTTCTCTGTAACCTTCTCTACAGTTTAGTGGCTCGGCCTTCCTTGGAGCCTACCCAGGGTGCTTTAAAACTCTCAGAGCTGACCGTGCGCATGACCTCAGATCATCAGAGAGAACTCCTCTGTGGGGTTGATCTTCTGTATGAACTCTTCTCTCTGCCCATCTCTTTCCCACGGGCTGCAGTTCTCGGTCAACGGCACTAAGCTTCAGCTCCCCCTTTCCTCCAGCTTTAACCCTTTCCTTGGGTGCTCTCTGTAAACCGGAACAATTCATGGTGCAGCCTGCTCTCCCATCCTGGCAGTGACTGGTCATCCGTTGGGCACCCATATATGGGGCCTCATAAATCATGGGTTTTAAGCTCCTCTGGATGAAGTAGCTGAAGGAGAAATTCCAAAGGGGCTTCTCGGTAGCCGGGCCAGTATCTTCTGCACCCGGGCCCGACCCTTCTCCTAGTGCTTTGCACCTCACCCTCTCCACACCTGGCTGCTGGCAGCAGGAGAAGCCCAAAGGTCAACGCGTTCAGAGGTCTGTAAGTCCCTGAGGCAAGCGCACACCCTCCCTTTGTGCTTATACGTTTAAACTGCAGTTTCTCTAAATGAAACACTTCATTTTTTCCTCCTTTTTCCAAAGCCCCAGGCACTTCCATCAGTACAGAAAGGATGCCTTGCTACGGGCACAAGTGAAGGCAATGGTGCCAGAGATCTTGCCCCGTGGGAGGATGCTTGCACTCACTCATCAAGTTACCTTGGAGTCCGTCTTTCTCAGAGATGCTCCTGCGTCCACCAGAAGCTGGCACACGGCCCGGTTCCGCTGGCACGCTGCCTTGTGCAGTGCGGTCTCACCCCTAAATCAAAGATGAAATGAGACAAGGATGGAGGCGGGAGTGGAAGTGAGGGTAGCATCCTCCCCCTACTGCTGAGGTTCTGGGCCCCTCGGCCGCGTTCCCCGTCGTCTGTGGGTGAGACCGTGGCTGCAGGGCACGGCCGGGGGAGGTAGGTGAGGGGGTCAGTCATCGACTAACCCTAATATCTGACTCCAGCCTCTTTTTCAAACAGTGTGGGCCGGTCAAGTAGGCTGAGTGATTTTGTTTTAAGCGACGACTGTCTGATGCGAGTAATACCCAATGGCTCTACGAAACAGACTGATGTGTGTAGGTGTGTCTGGGCAGAGCAGGAGCAACCGAGATGGCGCGCACACAGGAGCAGCGATGGAGGGACCACAGCGCAGTGCTGGGTAGACCACCTGGCCCCGGGAGGAGTGTCTCCTGGGACCTCAACTTCAAAGACCCAGGAGATACCCACTCTGCTCTACCTGCTGATTCCTGGTGAGTGGCAGGACAGGGACAGCCACAGAAGATACCTGGGAGGGACGGTAAGACTCTGGGAGGATTCCGCAACCAGAGCCGCCCCACTGGGCAGCAGGTGAGCCATCAGTACGGGCAACAGCCAAGGCAAAGTGGCTATTTCCCCGCACCCCCACAGGCAGTACAGGGAGGAGGACATTCCCACTCTGAGTCTGGAATTGAAAAGACACTTAATGCCAAAGGGTTTATGGAAAATCCAATGCAGTCCTTAGGCAAACTGGGGCAAGTGGTAACCTTGCCAATGGGATTTGCCGTACGTGGACAAACTCTCTGTAACAAAGGACAGTTTCTCCCTTGTCGGTAACTCCTGGTTAAATCCTTCCTACTCCTCCTCCTCCATCTCTCCTTAGCCCCTCCCCACACGCCACCCTGCCCATTCTTTATCCCTTTTCACATTTCACTGATGTTCTTTAGAGGCTCAACATGGCTTCCAGGGTTAAATGCTTAGCTTTCCTTTGTTTCTGTTGGGGGAATAGTAGCGATTTTGCTGCCTGGGAATGAGAAAGTTGAAAACAAACATCAGTCTGGCAGCCATCCACAGAGCTGGTGACTTTCTCAACCAGGGTTTCTCTTGTGAAGCACAAAACATGGAAATGGTTGGAGGTACTATGTTCTTGGTTCTCCAGTGGTTGTATAACTTGTCCCATTCTAGACTCAGCACAGAGAAATTGTTTCACTATACAAAGAGGATGCGTTAGGGCTTAATTTTCTTATACACCTCAGTTGAGGAAGAGTAAATGTGATGGGTAATGAAGAGGTAAGTGCATTAATTGAGACTTCTCTGTAGTTCAAGGTGCATCAAAGCAGAAGGACCTCACGGGAAGGAAGTTCTAAATGATGACCAGTAACAGCTACATGTGCAGTCGTCGTGACAGGTGCCGTCTATTTTTATTGTGTAATCTTCCATTTAGAAGGTTAGCCCTGCACAGTTATAAATACAACTGAAAGTAGACACTTTTTATCACTGACATTACAGTTATCAACTGTATGCCCTAGAGGCTGCATTCTTTTCCTAGATATGTTCTCAAGAAGATAATCTAGACCACATAATGTAAGGCAACACTCACGTTTCGCTGTCTGCCATATCCAATAACTCAGAAGGTCCTAAAGAAGAGGAAAGCAAGATGTCCATCAAAAATAAGTTCAAAAACTAACCATTAACAAAAAAATATAGTCACAGAATTAAAGTGCCTTGGGAAGCTGAATAAGAAATAGTATTGGTGACAGGGATAATAAGACCACCTCCCCTCCGAACGAGAAAGGACCCCTCTACCTCCTCCTCATCAATCTCTCAATCATCACCAGGCAGTATGTACAGGATGGGAGATAAACAAGAATGATATGGCCTCTGCCTTCAAGAAGCTTTCAAACAAGTTGAAGCATACGATAAATGAAAAATAATTAAGTGGCTACCTAGGGGGGGAAAGGGAGAATCAGATGGACTTTAAAGACCAGTTTTCATTCTCCAGCAGCAGGTTGTTTGGGATGTAATCTTATGTAGTATAGCATGAAAGCTATGAGAGACCATATTATTAAGTGTCCCTTTCTCTGACATAACACAGCAAATTACACTAAGTCAAGATATTATCCAGTCCAATCTCTTTGAGATTTCCCTTCCAGAATCTGGAAGAAATGTTATATATAAACATCCAATGATTATAGATGCTTCAGCAGGAATTAAAATGTTCTGTGCTTGCACGTTCACAATTTCTCATTTGTTCACTAATTTATTCACTCAGCCTGCAAACGCTGCTTGGAATGTTCACCTTTCCCCCCAACCCTTCACACAATTTCTTACCTGCAGGTATCAGCTGACACACATTTTCTCCACAAAGCCCTCTATCTCCCCACTCCTAATACTGCATTAAATGTCATGCCTTTGTGTTACCTCACTTTGTGTACTAACCCTATTTCCTAAAATGGTGGGGGCATGGGGGTAATAATTATTAATCATCCAAATTGAGACTATCCCTGACAAATAGGTATATGTGATCACCTTAGCGATCATGACACTTGTCAAGCCATGTTAAAATCACCTGCTGACTTGTCTCTCTCCACAACTAGACTGGAAAACCCCTTGAAGTTGTGGCCAATGTCTTGTCCACCGTGTCCTTCCTTGGTGACTGGCATGGAGCCTGGTGCCAAGCAGAGGCTTAAATGTTTGGTTGAATTAATGAATAAATGTGTTTGGGAGGGTCAAACACAGCTCTAGGTATTGAGCACTGTAAACTTTAGAAGTAGGATCCTGGTGATTTGCTCTCCATATGGGTGGATATCATTATCATTGAGCATTTATTTATGTAACTGCTTACTACATAATTAGAAGAAAGAAAGTCCTAACCTCATCTTCCCTAACTAACTATGAAAGTCAGTGGTCAGACACTGATGAGAGAAACTGAAGGTGACACGAACAGATGGAAAGATACACCATGTGAAGAATCAATATTGTTAAAATGACTATACTACCCAAGGCAAGCTACAGATTCAGTGCGATCCCTATCAAATTACCAATGGCATTTTTCACAGAACTAGAACAAAAATTTTACAGTTTGTATAGAAATAAAAAAGACCCCAAATAGCCAAAGCAATTTTGAGAAAGAAGAACAGAGCTGGAGGAATCAGAATCCCTGACTTCAGACTATACTACCAAGCTACAGTAATCAAAAACAGTTTGGTACTGGCACAAAAACAGACATATAGATCAATGGCACAGGATAGAAAGCCCAGAAATAAACCCACGCACCTATGGTCAATTAATCTATGACAAAGGAGGCAAGAATATACAATGGAGAAAAGAATCTCGTCAATAAGAGATGCTGGGAAAACTGGACAGCTACATGTAAAAGCTTGAAATTAGAACATTCTCTAATACCATATACAAAAATAAACTCAAAATGGATTAAAGACCTAAATGTAAGAACAGATACTGTACAACTCCTAAAGGGAAACATAGGCAGAACACTCTCTGACATAAATTACAGCAATATCTTTTTGGATCTGTCTCCTAGAGTAATGGAAATAAAAACAAAAACAAATGGGACCTAATTAAACTTAAAAGCTTTTGCACAGCAAAGGAAACCATAAACAAAATGAAAAACCTCCAGAATGGGAGAAAATATTTGCAAACAATGAGACCGACAGGGGATTAATTTCCAAAATATACAAATAACTCACACAGCTCAATATCAAAAAACAACCCAATCAAATGGACAGAAGATATAAACAAACATTTCTCCAAAGACGACATACAAATGGCCAACAAGCACATGAAAAAAATGTTCAGCGTCACTAATTATTAGAAAAATGCAAATCAAAACTGCAGTGAGGTATCACCCCACACCGATCAGAATGGCCATCATTAAAAAGTCTACAAATAACAAATGCTGAAGAGGGTGTGGAGTAAAAGGAACCCTCTTGCACTGCTAGTGGGAATGTAAATTGGTAGAGCCACTGTGGAGAACAGTATGGAGGTTCCTTAAAAAACTAAAAATAGAGCTACCATGTGATCCTGCAACCCCACTCCTGGGCATGTATCCAGAGAAAACCATAATTTGAAAAACTACATGCACCCCAATATTGTACTGTTTACAATAACCAAGACATGGAACCAACCTAAATGTCCATCGAGAGATGAATGGATAAAGAAGATATGGTACATATATACAATGGAATGCTACTCAGCCATACAAAAGGATGAAATAATGCCATTGGCAGCAACATGGATGGACCTAGTGATTAAGTGAAGTAAGTCAGACAGAGAAAGACAAATATCATATGATATCACCTATATGTGTAATCTAAAAAAAAAGATACAAATGAACTTATTTATAAAACAGAAATGGACTCATAGATATAGAAAACAAGCTTATGGTTACCAAAGGGGAACGGGAGTGGGAGGGATAAACTAGGAATTTGGGAGTAACCTATACATGCTGCTGTATATAAAATAGGTAAACAACAAGGACCTACTGTATAGCGCAGGGAACTACACTCAATATTTTGTAATAACCTATATGGAAAAAGAATATACATATATATATATGTATGTATAACCGAATCACTGCTGTACATCTGAAACTAGCACAAAGTTGTAAATCAACTAAATTTTAATAAAAAAATAAAGAGAAAAAAGAAAAAGTTCTGTGTACTGAACATCAAAAAAAGAATGAAATAATGTCATTTGCAGCAACATGAATGGACATAGGGATGATTATACTAAGTGAAGTAAGTCAGACAGAGAAAGACAAACATGATATTGCTTATACACGGAATCTTAAAAAAAAAGATACAAATGAACTTATTTACAAAACAAATAGACCCACAGACATAGGAGTTTGGTATTAACATATATATACTACTATATATAAAAGAGATAACCAGCAAGGACCTACTGTATAGCACAAGGAACTCTACTCAATATTTTGTAATACTGGAAGAGAACATATAGATATATATCTGAATCACTGTGCTGTATACCTAAAACTAACACAATATTGTAAATCAACTATACTTCAATTTTAAAAAAATGTCATTGGGTCAAGGAGAAAGGGGACTTTCACAATCCTCCTGGTCATCCAGGAGCTAAATCACCAACTTCACCTCCTTTCTTTCCCATCTACTGGTCATCAAGGCTGGGTGAATCTTCTCTTGCAATGTCTGTCCTATTTGTTGCTCCTACTTGTCCTATATGACAAATAAGCTTCCTAAAAGGTCTCTGCCAGGAACATATTAGCATGCAGGACTGTTACTAAGAAAACATAAAAAAGATCTTGCAACATCCAGATTTCCAGGTTTTAAATTCATCATATGTCCTATGTCTCCCCACGTATTTCAACACTGAAGTTCACAGTCGTTCACTTGGAACTACCCTTCCTCAATTTGTTCTCAAGGCTCCATTTTTTTTTTTTTTTGCATAAGCTAAACTGGTAGCTGCACAATCACCCCAATATTTCTCAGGCTCTCCCAGCTCTGAGAGCTTGCTCTCTCCACTCTTGCTACCCAGAGAGGGATTTTCTACCCACACACCTAAATCTTACACATTCTTTAAAGACCAGTCTGTGACAAGGTCCTCTGAAAAGGCCACCTGTAACAGATGGAATCGACCTGTCTTCTCTTTGACGGAAGGAATCAATCAACAGAAGAACTCCCATAACACTTATTGGAGTCTACCCTTGCACTATGTATTTGCTTTTCAAGTGTATGCCTTATCTCCTTAAATAAATTACTCTACATCTTTTAAATATAAGAACACTTGGATTATTTTTCATATCCTTCTAGTGTTCCCTATTTTACAGGTTCAATGAGGATTCAGTTCATTCATTTTTGTTCCTCAGTCCTGTGATTCTAAGGAAACATGAATGATAATCCACCCCCTCCCGCCCTGTACCCCCTGAAGTGCCAAGCAGTCCGGCACAGTGATTAAGAGTGCGGGTTCTGGAGCTGAACCTCCTTGGTTTCAAATCCCAGCTGTATCTTCCACTCACTAGATCTTGGGCAAGTTCATTTTATTTCTCAGCCCCTTGAGTGTCACACGTGTAAATCAGGATTAATAATAATAATATTTATCTCGCAGGTTTGTTATGAGGTTTCATAAGTTAATACAAAAAAAAATGGGCTTAAAACAGTAGCTGGGACACTACATGAAATGCCTAAAGTTTAGGTATAATGACGTGTCCTACTCTCTGACATAACACAGCAGGTTACACTAAGTCAAAGATACTGGAATATCAGTGAGGGAAGGAGATATAAAAGGGCGCCTTGGCTCCCACTTACATTTGAAGTAAGTATTGACTCCAATTCTGTGTCCTGAGAACCAGTCCTCCAGGCCTATTCAATCGCTGATGAGGCGCCCTCCACAGGGTCAGGAGCAAGAAGCCTTACAGCGCCCAGTGGTCCTTTTAGAAAGCTCCTTCAGCAAAGCCATTCATTTTGAAAGCAATTCCATGACCACGAGCAGCCCGGCCTCACCAGTGTCTGTTCCCATTGTCACTGATAATTGTGTAACTGAGCAGGGCCTTCCGGGGACAGATCCCTCCCCCATGTCCTCTGCTGTAGCTCCTCTCTGGAGTACCTAGACAACAGTACCTGTTGCACACTTCCTGAGCTGTTTTCCAGACGCTAAAACCACCACCAAATAGAAAAAGTTAACTACTTGTTGATCAAGAGCCCCAAGACCTACTGGCACCTAAGGATGGATGATGTTAACCCCTGGGACACTGCCCTTGAACCTCACCATCAGCCAGTCAGAGAATTGTGCAGAAGCTGATCACATACCCTGTAATGCCCCTCCCTTGCCTTGCCTTTAAAAATACTTTGCTGAAACCCTTTGAAGAGTCCAGGGGTTTTGGGGACACAAGCCACCTGTTCTCCTTGCTCGGCCCTGCAATAAGCCTTTCTCCGCTCCAAACTCCAATGTTTCGGTTTGTTTGGCCTCCCTGTGTGTCGGGCACACACGAACGTGTGTTTGGTAACAACCGCACACAGTTTTAGGCAACCGGGGCCTTGTCTCAGTTCCTCCTTTCCTCAGCGCTGTCACCTGGCGCTCTCAGAGCTGCACCCACAGTGGGCCCAAGGAGTCGGGGGTCCACGCCTCCACGCAGTGAGAGGAGGCTGAAGCAGTTTAATCTGTGCTAAAATGGCAAGGATTTGACACTCTGAAAGCGGGACAAGGAAGAGAAAG